>NW_026040168.1:573395-873395 GCF_023343835.1 Lagopus muta
CCCTCCTCCCATTCCCTCCTCCCCCCTCCTCCCATTCCCTCCTCTCCCATTCCCTCCTCCCCCCTCCTCCCATTCCCTCCTCTCCCATTCCCTCCTCCCCCCTCCTCCCATTCCCTCCTCTCCCATTCCCTCCTCCCCCCTCCTCCCATTCCCTCCTCTCCCCTCCTCTCTTCCCCCCTCCTCCCATTCCCTCCTCTCCCCTCCTCTCCCCTCCTCCCATTCCCTCCTCTCCCCTCCTCTCCTCTCCCCTCCTCCCATTCTCTCCTCTCCCCTCCTCTCCTCCCCCCTCCTCCCATTCCCTCCTCCCCCCTCCTGTCCTCCCCTCCTCCCTCCTCTCCTCCGCTGTGCTGTCCTCCCCTCCTCTCTCCTCCCCTACTCTCTACTCCCCTCTCCTCTCCCCTCCTTTCCTTTGCTGTCCTCTCCTCCTTTCTTCTCCCCTCACCTCTTCACCCTTCCCCTCCTCCTATCCCCTCTCCTCCCCTCCCCTCCCCTCTTTTTCTGATATCTGAAAGCCATCTCGACTTTCAGACCTGCCCCTCTCCTCTTCCCTACTTTGCTCTCTCTGCCTTCTAGTATATGAATTGCTTCTCGGCCTTCACGGTCTGCCCCTGGCCTCTCCTCTTTATACCTTCTTGTATGTGATTGGCTTCTTGACCTTCAGATCTGCCCCTCTTCTCTCGTCTGAAAATCTTCTTCCATATTTACGGCTTCTCTGCCTTCACATCTACTGCTTCCCTCTGCCCTCCTCTACTCTCTTTACTTTATTCTTTACGAATGCCTTCTCGACCTTCTAATCTGCCCCTCTCCTCACCTCTGCTCTCCTCTCTTTTTTGTTATATAAAAGGTTTCTCGACCTTCATGTATTCCATTCTGCCTCTCCTCTCTCTGCCTTTTGTAGGAATGACTTCTCAACCTTGAGATCTGCCCTCCTCTTCTCCATAGCTTCCGTATGAAAGACTTCTCAACCTTCAGCTCCACCTCTCTTAAACCTATTTAAAAGCTGGCTACCAGTGGGGAAAGATCTCTTCGTGAGTTCAAATCCACTGGTGTTTTGTGAGTGAGCTCAGGATAGGGGTAAGCCTTCTATTTCTCTTTTTGTTATCATTGCCTGCTTGGTCAAATTCTCTTCTTTTTTTTTTTTCATAACTATTGCATCTTAATATTCATTGATTATACACATTGTGAGACACATAGGCCTAATATACTGAATTTTACATCTTGTTTTTAATTTGTATTTTCTATAAATGGGTCAAGGCGGAGAACAATACTCCTCTAGCCAAAGTTATTCCAGGGCAGATCCCAGGATTTGTGGGAACCCCCTATTATGACCTAGCGGTTATCATTGAAAAAGGGGGTCCCTTACGCTTTATGGGCAATATCTCCCCATATTGCATGGCAGATAACTTTCAGGGACTTTAGCAAGGATGTGCTGATCACTAAAGACAACTGGCTGCCTCCACTGTGGCATGGCCACAATTAAGTGCCTTAAATCATGTGGTGTATAATCAAGATGTTATAACCACAATATAATTATATAATCAATAGATATCAAGATGTTATAATCACAACACAATCAAGAGAATTAGGCAAAGTAAACAATGATCACAAAAGAAAATAAGAGGAAGAGCTTACCCTTCGGCTGAGCTCACCAGAAGACACCAAGAGAGGTGATCTCCAGAAGAGATCCTTCCCCTCTGGTAGCCAGCTCTTCAATAGGTCCAGGCTCCACCCCTTCCAGCAGCACAGGTGAATTGCCTTCACCTGTGCTCCTCTGGCTGACTCATGGCTCGCCTCAGGTGATTAATCAGAGGTTCAGGCCCGGACTCAGTAGTTCCCATACACTCCACCCCTTCACGGCATGAACCAATGATCAGGTTAACAAAAGGGTAAGCTTTCCCTAATACAGAGATCCCGTATATCACGACGCTTAAACAATTTTATCGCGACATGTGTTGGTACAATTCAAGACGAGTGATGATTAATGGATGTCTATATTCTTCTATGGGCCAGTGCTCAATGATGTGACTGGAGGCATGAGGTCCTGAGGTGCAGGTCCATTCAGTGTTCCATCAGTCCCATGCAGACCATCACCGGGTATTGTACGTGATCTGACAGCAACACTGGAACACTTGATGGCATTTTGTTCCTTCCACTGATCCCGAAGGCTCACAGACTCACGGGGAGTAATACAGATGTTTCAGAGGTACCAGGAGGGGAAGGTCTGCACTCCAGGGCAAGATACAGGCCGTATTTCTATCCTGGGTCAACACTTCCGCTTGTACTGGGGCACGTCATGGCCGCCTGTACCACACCTTTTGGCCAGATATCTGCGGCTGCATAACGATATCAGGCACCAAAGGAGGTGTCCTGATCTACCACAGGGACATGATGGGGGTCCCTTTAGCAATAAAGATCGGAGTGTTGACCACAATGTCAGTAGGCCATGTACCTATTACTGGAGGGACTACTGAGCCTCCCATCTCCAATAGTCTCCCCCAAGGTGCAAGTAGGCCACACCACTTGGGTCCTACCTGCACCTTCCAGGGCCATTTTATTTTATGGGTACCCGGATCTAAGTTTTCAGGGGCAGGGAGCAGAAGATTATTTTCATTACCAATCTGGGGTCTTACCTGACGATCAGTGCCCGTAATTTGGATCTTAAGCAGGGTGGCCCATGTCGTCTGCAACATTCTCAGGGCACTGGGTCTGCCGTCTCGAGGTCTTTCATTCAGGTCCCGCATGGTTTCATACAGTCTTTGTCCAGCATGCCGTACCTTCTGATGTAACCAGCGGGCGATGTTCTCAGATGGTGAATTCTCAATCCATCGAACATGGGCCAGTGTGTCGGCTTCATCGTTTCCCGGTGACTGTAGGGGCTGATGACCAGAAACATGGTAGACACGTACAGTCCTGTGTTTGACCGTATTCCATATATCTAACCACATGTCTTTGCCCCAGATCGGTCGGGCGTGGATAGTCCATTCCTGGGTGGCCCACTGCGCAATCCAAAGAGTGAGCCTCCGGTACACAGCCCAACTATCTGTGCAGATGTTCAGGATACCATCACCAGGTTCCTTGGTTATAACCATCCACACGGCTCGCAGTTCTGCCCCTTGGCTGCTCTGACCATCCCCCTCATCGAACCAGATTGTCTCGGTGGAAGGATGGTATGCTATTGCTCTCCACTTGTTCGGGTTGCCCTTGTTGGACCCATCTGTGTACCAGGCATCTTCAGGGATAGGATATTTTCCCTCCTGAACAGGACTCTTCTCTGGTGGAGCGACCAGTATTTCTTTTGGTGCATCACTGTGATACGTAACTGGGCCCAGGATCGTCTGGAGTTTTTCTTTGAAGGGTGATGAAGACAGACTGCTCCTTTGGCTGAGGTAGGCGACCCATCGTGCCACTGTTTGTGCTTGGGCCACCCCTGTCTTAGGAAGGTGGGTCAGATCTTTCACCCACCCCTGAATTGGCAGAGTGGTCTTGACTATAACTGCAGCTGTTTGAGTTATTGGCTCTACTGCCTGTAATGCCAAATAGGCAGCCAATAACTGTTTTCAAATCATACTGTATCTTTCTTCTGCTCCGTGCCAAACATGAGACCAGAAACCAACGGGGGTCCGAACAGAACTCAGACGTCGCCACAGGCCCCAACTGAAGCAGTCTTGATTAACATGAACATCCAAATCGGCTCGGAAGGTAGGATCGAATATACCCAATGCCTGAGCTTGTTTAACTGCCAGTTTTGCTTGTTGGAAGGCATCCTGTTCGGTATTCCCCCAGTCCCATAGCTGCCCCTTTTTTGTGAGTCTGTATAGTGGCCTTAGCAGCTGCGCTAGGTGAGGAATAAAGGAACGCCAATAACCCAATATACCTAGAAACACTTGCAGCTGCTTTCATGTTGTAGGGACTGGGAACGCCTGAACCTTATCTATAACAGCACTGGGTAGCACTTCGGACTTCCCTGACCAAACCACCCCCAGGAATTTTACAGACAGACCTGGACCTTGCACCTTCGGGGGATTTATAGCCCATCCCCGCTGTTGTAAATAGGCAGTTAGTGAATCTGCTCCCTGTCCTACTGCCTCCAGTGAGTCGGATGTCAACAGGAGATCATCAATATAATGATATAGGTTAACATCATCAGGTTTTCTCCAGTCAGCCAGGTCACGTGCCACTACATTGTGACAATACGTTGGTGAATGCACGTACCCCTGGGGCAGGACCTAAAAGGTCCACTGCCTGCCTCCCCACGTAAATGCAAACTGATCTTGCGATTCCTCAGCAATTGGGATACTGAAGAATGCATTTGCTAGATCTAGGACACAATGATAGGTTTTTATCTCCCTACTCAATGTGTCCATTAGGCAGGCAATATTGGGTACGGCCGCATGAATAGGCGGCGTGACCTTATTTAATTCTCTGTAATCTACTGTCATCCTCCACGTGCCATCCGACTTTCGCACTAGCCATATGGGGGAGTTATACAGGCTGTGTGCAGGTCTTATAATGCCCACTTTTTCTAATTCCTGCACCGTTCTCGATATTTCATCTTGCCCACCCGGGAGACTATACTGTTTAAAATTAGTAATACGGCGCAGTTGCGGCAGGCAAACAGGCTCATGTTTCCCATGGCCTCTTAATATTGCCTGCACCGCCCAAATACAGATACATCTTTGTCGAAGTCTGAACTCTCCCACAGTTGTTTGGAGAGCCAGACCCCATAGAATGTCTATGCCCAGGATGTATTCTTGGACTGGGGAAATAGACATCTTGTACTCCCGGGGAGGGAGACACCCAACCCCCCATTTCAACCATGTTTGGGTGACAGGAATAGTCTGTCCCCCAAAACCACCAGTCATCACTCTGTCACCATCAATTTTTCCCGGATCTCCATAGATAATTGATGTTTCTGCTCCCATGTCTACCAATGCCATCACTCTCTGAATATTTTTTTCAGGGCCAATAAACCTCTAATTCTACATAGGGCCTCCGGTCCCGTCTGGAGGCCCTACGGGGACTAACATCCCTTGTCACTCCATGAATTGTGCTAAGGCCAATTCTTTTGCTTCTGACAACTCAGGAATTGTGGCCCGAGACACCTGAGGTAGCTTCTTTTTTGTATTTGGAAAAATGAAATCTTCTAGGTTCCATGCTGTTGTTGGAACCCTCTCTATAGCTCTTAACCTAGATTTCTTAGGGTTGTTCCGGAATTTTTGATTGTCCTTTCCTTGTCTCCAGAGCTGGAGAAGGACACGGGTGGGCTGGCGGTCGATCTTAGCAAATTGGACCCCAGCCCGAATTAAATCATTAAACATTTGTTTTCGGTACACCCTTATGGGTCCCGATGGAGGAGCTCGAGTAGCTAGTATTTTGGTTTTATTTACCGGCAGGACCTCTGCTTCCTCCAAAAACCGAATATTGCGCCTAGTCCGCAGGCATTCTGTTTCTCCCAAGTCGGCAACTAACTGGGCAGCCTGCTGGACTACGGCTTCTGACGCTACAAGGGGATTTAAGATGGAGACTAGGGTGCCGTAGGGACGGGAGGGAGCTTGCTGTAAAATTAAATCTCTCATCCCTGCAGAAAATTTAACCATATCAGGGCCATCAAATGTATCTTCATAGATGGCCTCTCTTACACCCAGTTCGCGGATATACTCTTGAAGATCCTCCATGGAGGACCACATGCCTGTATGTAAAGATATGTCTGTTTTTTTCGGCCATACCATACGGCAGGCCACCATTAAACATCCTAGTATGGAATGGTTTTCATCACAATATTGATTACCTACGTATAACCACTGTCTGAGAGCAGGATGGACTGTCATGGTGGCCAACTTGACTATTTCTGGGCCATTCACCAAGACACTTTCTACCCCAGAATCCCACAATCTCAATAACCAAGCCAGCACACTTTCTCTAGGCTTCTGCCAAAATCATTGTACTAAGTCCATCAATTCTGTTGCTGTGTATGGCCGAACCGTTACGTATAAATGAGTCTGGACAGGGGCATATTGATCAGGCAGCACCCCTGCTGGTCTGTCCTGTACTTTTTTTATTTTTTGCATTATGACAGGATGGACTTTCAGGGGATCAGTCAGAACTGCACATTCAAGATCAGATTTGGATTTCTTGTTCTCCTGATCAACCAAGTCTGTTGATTCAGGAGTCTGGTCATCATTTATTGAAATGTTACAAATTTGGTCTACTGGAAGATATAGAAATGGCTTCTTCCCTGTTAAAACTCTAAGTTCATACCCCAGCTATACAAAGCGGTCTTTCAAAAGCTGATTTTCAGTTCCAAAGGTATTATTTCTTATATCCGCATGATTTAAGACAATTAATCGTGGCTATGCCACCACGGAAGCAGCCAGTTGTCTTTCATTAGTAATGCGATATGGAATGATATTACCCATAACGCGTAAGGGGCCCCCTTTTTCAAAGATAGTAGCTAACTCATAATAGGCTGATACCTCAAATCCTGGGATCTACCCTGGAATCTTTTTTCCTAGAGAAGCATTGTTCTCTCCCTTGACCCACTTATAGCAATCTCATAAAAAAGACATGATGTTCACTTCAGCACCTTCGGCCTGCCAGGCTCGCTAAAAGTATAATCAAGATAGTATAAACACAATGTAATTGGATAATCAATAGATATCAAGACATTATAATCACAACAAAATCAAGAGAATCAAACAAAGTAAACCAAGATCACAAAAGGAAAAAAATGGAAGAACTGACCCTTCAGCTGAACTCAACAATAAACACCAAAAGAGAAAATCTCCAAAAGAAATACTTTCCCTGTGGTACCCAGCTCTTAAATAGGTCTAGGAGGGGTGGAGCCAGGCTCCCCCCCTTCTGGCAGCACAGGTGAATTGCCTTCACCTGTGCTCCTCTGGCTGACTCATGGCTCTCCTCAGGTGATTAATCAGAGGTTCAGGCCCTGACTCAGCAGTTCCCATACATGTGGAAATAAGAAATAATACTTCAGAGAATGAAAATCAACTTTTGAAAGACCGTATTGAAAAACTAAAGCAAGAACTTGGAGTATTAACAGCGAAGAAGCCATTTCTACATCTTCCCATAGGCTAAGTTCATAACATTTCAATAAACAATGACCAGACTCCTGAATCAACAGACTTCGTTTATCAGGAAAATAAAAAAATCCACATTAGATCTCAAATATCCGACTTTGACAGATCCACTAGAAGTCCATCCTGTCATAACTCAGAAAACAAAAAAAGTACAGGACAGACTGGCAGGTTTTCCGCCTGATCAGTGTCCCCCAGCCCAGACTCATTTACATGTAATAGCCCGGCCATACACAGCAACAGAATTGATGGATTTACTACAGCGATTTCGGCAGAAGCCTAGAGAAAGTGTGCCGGCTTGGTTATTAAGATTGTTGGATTCAGGGGCAGAAAGTGTTTTGGTGAATGGCCCAGAAATAGCCAATTTGGCCACCATGACTGTCCATCCTGCTCTCAGACAGAGGTTATATGCGGGTAATCAGTATCTTGATAAAAACCATTCTATTTAGAATGGTTAATGACGGCCTGCCGTATGGTATGGCTGAATAAGTCTGACACACTGCTACATACAGGAACGTGGTCCTCCATGGAGGACCTCCAGAACTATATCTGTGAACTGGGTGTAAGAGAGGCTATCTATCAAGACACATTCGATGGCCTTGATATGGTCAAATTTTCAGCAGGGATGAGAGACTTGATTTTAAAGCAAGCTCACTCTCATCTCTATGGTACCCTAGTTTCCATCTTAAATCCCCTGGTGGCCTCAGAAGCTGTAGTCCAGTAGGCTGCCCAGTTAGTGGCTGACCTGGGAGAAACAGAACACCTGCGGACTAGGTGCAACATTCGGATGTTGGAAGAAGCAGAGCTCCTGCCGGTAAGTAAAACCAGAATGCCAGCTACTCGAGCTCCTCAATAGGGACCCATAAGGGTCTCCCGAAAATAAATGTTTAATGATTTAATTTGGGCTGGGGTCCAATTTGCTAAGATCGACCGCCAGCCCAACCATGTTCTTCTCCAGCTCTGGAGACAACTAAAGGAGAATCAAAAATTCCAGAACTAAGAAATCAAGGGTAAGGGTTATAGAAAGAGTATCAACAAATACATGGAACCTAAAAGATTTCATTTTTCCAAATAGAAAAAAAAGCTGCCTCAGGTGTCTCAGGCCACAATGCCTGAGCCACTGGAAGCAAAAGAATTGGCCATAGCATACTTCATGGCGTGACAAGAGATGTTAGTCCCTCTAGGGCCTCCAGACAGGACCGGAGGCCCTATGTAGAATTAGAGGTTTATTGGTCCTGAAAAAATATTCAGAGAGTTATGGCATTAGTAGACACAGGAGCAAAAACATCAATTATTTATGGACATCCGAGAAAATTTGATGGCGACAGAGTGATGACTGGTGGTTTTGGGGGACATACTATTCCTGTCACCCAAACATGGTTGAAATGGGGTGTTGGGCGTCTCCCTCCCCGGGAGTACAAGATGTCTACTGCCCTAGTCCAGGGATACATCCGGGGCATAGATATTCTATGGGGTCTGGCTCTCCAAACAACTGTGGGAGAGTTCAGACTTGGACAGAGATGTATCAATATGCAGGTGGTGCAGGCAGTATTAAGAGGCCATGCGAAACATGAGCCTGTTTGCCTGCCGAAACCGCGCCGGATTACTAATGTTAGACAGTATAGTCTCCCGGGTGGGCAAGATGAAAAATCGAGAACGGTGCAGGAATTAGAAAAAGTGGGCTTTATAAGACCTGCACACAGCCTGTATAACTCCCCCATATGGCCAGTGCGAAAGTCGGATGGCACGTGGAGGATGACAGTAGATTACAGAGAATTAAATAAGGTCACGCCGCCTATTCATGCGGCCGTACCCAATATTGCCTGCCTAATGGACACATTGAGTAGGGAGATAAAAACCTATCATTGTGTCCTAGATCTAGCAAATGCATCTTCAGTATCCCAATTGCTGAGGAATCGCGAGATCAGTTTGTGTTTACGTGGGGAGGCAGGCAGTGGACCTTTCAGGTCCTGCCCCAGGGGTACGTGCATTCACCAACGTATTGTCACAATGTAGTGGCACGTGACCTGGCTGACTGGAGAAAACCTGATGATGTTAACCTATATCATTATATTGATGATCTCCTGTTGACATCCGACTCACTGGAGGCAGTAGGACAGGGAGCAGATTCACTAACTGCCTATTTACAACAGCGGGGATGGGCTATAAATCCCCCGAAGGTGCAAGGTCCAGGTCTGTCTGTAAAATTCCTGGGGGTGGTTTGGTCAGGGAAGTCCGAAGTGCTACCCAGTGCTGTTATAGATAAGGTTCAGGCGTTCCCAGTCCCTACAACATGAAAGCAGCTGCAAGTGTTTCTAGGTATATTGGGTTACTGGCTGTATGGGAACTGCTTAGTCACTGCCTGAACCTCTGATTAATCACCTGAGGTGAGCCATGAGTCAGCCAGAGGAGCACAGGTGAAGGCTGAACTCACCTGTGCTGCCAGAATGGGGGGAGCCAGGCTCCACCCCTCCTGGACCTATTTAAGAGCTGGGTACGTGAGTGATCGGTTTTTTTCTGGAGGTTTCCTCTTTTGGTGTTTTCTGTTGAGCTCATCTGAAGGGTAAGTTCTTTCTCTTAATCTGTTTTTATTACCGTTGTCTGTTTTGCTTTTTTCTCTTGATTATGTTGTGATTTTAACGTTCTGCTATCTGTTGATTGTATGTATTTATGTTGTGTTTATAGCATTTTGGTTATGCACTTGGTGAGCTAGGCAGGCCGAATATACTGTAATCAACATCGTGTCTTTTCTATGGATTTTCTATAAATGGGTCAGGGGGGAAAACAATACTTCTCTAGAGAAAATGATTCTTGGGTAATCTCTCCTTTTATTGCAGGGCGGACTATTTTCAAGGACTTGGCAAGGATGTTCTCACTGCTAAAGAAAGACAACTGGTTGTCTCCATGGTAGCATGGCCATTATTAAGTGCCTTAAATCATGCAGATATAGGAAATAATGCTTTAGAAACTGAAAATCAGTTTTTGAAAGACCGCATTGAAAAGCTGGAGCACGAACTTGGCGTTTTAACAGGGAAGAAGCCAATTCTACTTCTTCCAGTAGACCAAATTTGTAACATTTCAATAAATGATGACCAGATTCCTGAATCAACAGACTTCGTTGATCAGGACAACAAGAAATCCAAATCAGTCCTTGAATGTCCAATTCTAACTGATCCACTGGAAGTCCATCCTGTCGTAATGCAGAAAATAAAAAAAGTACAGGACAGACCGGCAGGGGTGCTGCCTGATCGATGGCCTCCTGTCTAGTCTCATTTACATGTTACAGCTCGGCCATACATGGCAACAGAATTAATGGACTTAGTACAACGATTTCGGCAGAAGTCTAGAGAAAGTGTGCTGGCTTGGTTATTGAGATTGTGGGATTCTGGGGCAGAAAGTGTCTTGGTGAATGGCCCAGAAATAGTCAAGTTGGCCACCATGACAGTCCATCCTGCTCTCAGACAGTGGTTATACGTAGGTAATCAATATCGTGATGAAAACCATTCCATACTAGAATGTTTAATGGTGGCCTGCCGTTTGGTATGGTCGAAAAAATCAGACATATCTTTACATACAGGTATTTGGTCCTCCATGGAGGATCTTCAAGAGTATATTCGCGAACTGGGTGTAAGAGAGGCCATCTATGAAGATACATTTGATGGCCCTGGTATGGTTAAATTTTCAGCAGGGATGAGAGATTTAATTTTACAGCAAGCTCCCTCCCATCCCTACGGCACCCTAGTCTCCATCTTAAATCCCCTTGTAGCGTCTGAAGCCGTAGTCCAGCAGGCTGCCCAGTTAGTTGCCGACCTGGGAGAGACAGAACGCCTGCGGACTAGGAGCAATATTCGGTTTTTGGAGGAAGCAGAGGTCCTGCCGGTAAATAAAACCAAAATGCTGGCTACTCGAGCTCCTCCATTGGGACCCATATGGGTGTCCCAAAAATAAATGTTTAATGATTTAATTTGGGCTGGGGTCCAATTTGCTAAGATCGACTGCCAGACCAACCATGTCCTTCTCCAGCTCTGGAGACAACTAAAGGAGAATCAAAAATTCTAGAGCTACCCTAAGAAATCTAGGTTAAGAGCTATAGAGAGGGTTCCAACAACAACATGGAACCTAGAACGTTTTATTATTCCAAACAGGAAAAAGAAGCCATCTCAGGTGTCTCAGGCCACAATGCCTGAGCCTTCGGAAGCAAAAGAATTGGCCCTAGCACAATTCATGCAGTGACAAGGGGTGTTAGTCCCCGTAGGGCCTCCAGACGGCTCCAGAGGCCCTATGTAGAATTAACGATTTATTGGTCCTGGAAAAAATATTCAGGGAGTTATGGCATTAGTAGACACAGGAGCAGAAACATCAATTATCTATGGACATCCAAGGAAAATTTGATGGCGACAGAGTGGTGATTGGTGGTTTTGGGGGACAGACTATTCCTGTCACCCAAACATGGTTGAAATGGGGTGTTGGGCGTCTCCCTCCCCGGGAGTACAAGATGTCTACTGCCCTAGTCCAGGGATACATCCGGGGCATAGATATTCTATGGGGTCTGGCTCTCCAAACAACTGTGGGAGAGTTCAGACTTGGACAGAGATGTATCAATATGCAGGTGGTGCAGGCAGTATTAAGAGGCCATGCGAAACATGAGCCTGTTTGCCTGCCGAAACCGCGCCGGATTACTAATGTTAGACAGTATAGTCTCCCGGGTGGGCAAGATGAAAAATCGAGAACGGTGCAGGAATTAGAAAAAGTGGGCTTTATAAGACCTGCACACAGCCTGTATAACTCCCCCATATGGCCAGTGCGAAAGTCGGATGGCACGTGGAGGATGACAGTAGATTACAGAGAATTAAATAAGGTCACGCCGCCTATTCATGCGGCCGTACCCAATATTGCCTGCCTAATGGACACATTGAGTAGGGAGATAAAAACCTATCATTGTGTCCTAGATCTAGCAAATGCATTCTTCAGTATCCCAATTGCTGAGGAATCGCGAGATCAGTTTGTGTTTACGTGGGGAGGCAGGCAGTGGACCTTTCAGGTCCTGCCCCAGGGGTACGTGCATTCACCAACGTATTGTCACAATCTAGTGGCGCGTGACCTGGCTGATTGGACAAAACCTGATGATGTTAACCTGTATCATTATATTGATGATCTCCTGTTGACATCCGACTCACTGGAGGCAGTAGGACAGGCAGCAGATTCATTAACTGCCTATTTACAACAGCGGGGATGGGCTATAAATCCCCCGAAGGTGCAAGGTCCAGGTCTGTCCGTAAAATTCCTGGGGGTGGTTTGGTCAGGGAAGTCTGAAGTGCTACGCGGTGCTGTTATAGGTAAGGTTCAGGCGTTCCCAGTCCCTACAACATCAAAGCAGCTGCAAGAGGTTCTAGGTATATTGGGTTATTGGCGTTCCTTTATACCTCACCTAGCGCAGCTGCTGAGGCCACTATACAGACTCACAAAAAAGGGGCAGCTATGGGACTGGGGGAAACAGAACAGGATGCTTTCCAACAAGCAAAACTGGCAGTTAAACAAGCTTAGGCATTGGGTATATTCGATCCTACCCTCCGAGCCGATTTGGACGTTCATGTTACTCAAGATGGCTTCGGTTGGGGCCTGTGGCGACGCCTGAGTTCTGTTCGGACCCCCTTTGGTTTCTGGTCTCAGGTTTGGCACGGAGCAGAAGAAAGATACAGTATGATTGAAAAACAGTTATTGGCTGCCTATTTGGCATTACAGGCAGTAGAGCCAATAACTCAAACAGCTGCAGTTATAGTCAAGACCACTCTGCCAATTCAGGGGTGGGTGAAAGATCTGACCCACCTTCCTAAGACAGGGGTGGCCCAAGCACAAACAGTGGCACGATGGGTCGCCTACCTCAGCCAAAGGAGCAGTCTGTCTTCATCACCCTTGAAAGAAGAACTCCAGAAGATCCTAGGCCCAGTTACGTATCACAGTGATGCGCCAAAGGAAATACTGGTCGCTCCACCAGAGAAGAGTCCTGTTCAGGAGGGAAAATATCCTATCCCTGAAGATGCCTGGTACACAGATGGGTCCAACAAGGGCAACCCGAACAAGTGGAGAGCAATAGCATACCATCCTTCCACCGAGACAATCTGGTTTGATGAGGGGGATGGTCAGAGCAGCCAAGGGGCAGAACTGCGAACCGTGTGGATGGTTATAACCAAGGAACCCGGTGATGGTATCCTGAACATCTGCACAGATAGTTGGGCTGTGTACCGGGGGCTCACTCTTTGGATTGCACAGTGGGCCACCCGGGAATGGACTATCCACGCCCGACCGATCTGGGGCAAAGACATGTGGTTAGATATATGGAATACGGTCAAACACAGGACTGTACGTGTCTACCATGTTTCTGGTCATCAGCCCCAACAGTCACCGGGAAACGATGAAGCCGACACACTGGCCCGAGTTCGATGGATTGAGAATTCACCATCTGAGAACATGGCCCGCTGGTTACATCAGAAGGTACGGCATGCTGGACAAAAAGACTGTATGAAACCATGCGGGACCTGAATGAAAGACCTCGAGACGGCAGACCCAGTGCCCTGAGAATGTTGCAGATGACATGGGCCACCCCGCTTAGGATCCAAATTACGGGCACTGATCGTCAGGTAAGACCGCAGATTGGTAATGAAAATAATCTTCTGCTCCCTGTCCCTGAAAACTTAGAGCCAGGTACCCATAAAATAAAATGGCCCTGGAAGGTGCAGGTAGGACCCAAGTGGTGTGGCCTACTTGCACCTTGGGGGAGACTATTGGAGTTGGGAGGCTCAGTAGTCCCTCCTGTAATAGGTACGTGGCCTACTGATATTGTAGTCAACACTCCAATCTTTATTGTTAAAGGGACCGCAGATATCCGGCCAAAAGGTGTGGTACAGGCGGCCAGGACGCGCCCCAGTACAAGCGGTAGTGTTGACCCAAGACAGAAATACGGCCTGTATCTTGCCCTGGGGAGCAGACCTTCCCCTCCTGGTACCTGTGAAACATCCGTATTACTCCCCATGAGTCTGTGAGCCTTCGGGACCAGTGGAAGGAACAAAATGCCATCAAGTGTTCCAGTGTTGCTGTCAGATCACGTACAACACCCAGTGATGGTCTGCATGGGACTGATGGAACATAGAATGGACCTGCACCTCAGGACCTCATGCCTCCAGTCACATCATCGAGCACTGGCCCATAGAAGAATATGGACATCCACTAATCATCACTTGTCTTGAATTGTACCAACACACGTCGCAATAAAATTGTATAAGCGTCGCGATTTACCGGATCTCTGTATTAGGGAAAGCTTACCCTTTTGTTAACCTGATCATTGGTTCATGCTGTGAAGGGATGGAGTGTATGGGAACTGCTGAGTCACTGCCTGAACCTCTGATTAATCACCTGAGGTGAGCCATGAGTCAGCCAGTGGAGCACAGGTGAAGGCAATTCACCTGTGCTGCTGGAAGGGGGGGAGCCAGGCTCCACCCCTCCTAGACCTATTTAAGGGCTGGCTAGCAGGGGGGAAGGATCTTTTCTGGAGATTGTCTCTCTTGATGTTTTGTGGTGAGTTCAGCTGATGGGTAGGCTCTTCCACTTATTCTCTTTTTGTGATCGTTGTCTACTTTGTTTTACTCTCTTGATTGTGATTATAACATTTTGGTATCTATTGATTATACAGGGTGGGTGCCTGGCTCCACTTCTCCTTGCTCTGTTTAAGAGCTGACTGCCAGTGGGGAAGGGTCTTTTCTTGGGATTGTCTTTGCTGGTGTTTTGTGTGTGAGCCCAGGATGGGGTAGGCCTGCTATGTATTTTATTTTTTTTTTTGTTATTTTTAGTCTGCTTTGTCAAATGTTCTTGTTTTTTTCATAGTATAACGTCTTCATATTCATTGATTGTATAACCTTCTGCTGTATGAATAGATTCTTTATCTTCAGATCTGCTATTATCCTCTTTTTTATAATCTTGTTTTCTGTTTTTGGTTGGTCTACCAACAGCGTTGCTTCTCCTCTTTTTTCACTGTACTTTTTTTCTCTATGAGTGCTCTCTCCCTCTTCACATCTGTTCCTCTCCTATTCTTTCCTTATTCTATATGAAAGACTTCTCAATTTTCACATCTGCCACTCTAGTTCTTGTCTCTTCTTTATACTTTTTTCTGTATGAATGACTTCCCGATCTTCAAATTTCTGTTCTCTGCTCTTTATTTTCTACTATATGAATGGCTTCTTGTCCTTCAGATCTGCTCTTCTACTCGTCTCTATTCCCCTTCTCTCCTCATCTTCTATATGAATGCTTTCTCAACCTTCAGATCCACTCCTCTCCTCTTTATACCTTCTTCTATATGAATGGCTTCTCTATGTTTAGATCTGCCTCTTTTCTCTATACCTTTTTCTATATGAATGGCTTCTCCATGTTCTGATCTTCTCCTCTCCTCTCTTCTGAAAGCATTCTTCCATATTCACAGTTTCTCTGCCTTCAGATTTACTGCTTTCCTTTCGAAACCTTGTTGTCTTTTATTGGCCGCTCTACCAACAGCCCTGCTCCACTTCTCTCCTCACCTTTTTCTATATTCGTGGCTTCTCTCTGAATGAACTGATTAATAAACTTCAAGACTTTAAGTTACATTTAAGCCCTCTACGAGTTTGTGTTTCAGCCATTGCAAAGGTAGCTGAAAAGCTGAACATAATGGAGAGCAAGCAAGAAGGTATCATAGACAAACTGTCTACCATGCCTAATGCTGGTGGATCCATGGTGGTAACAGATAGATCCAATGGAGATCAGAATTCCCAAGGCAGCCTACTGGACGGACTGATCAACTTGGTTTCCTCCTAGCCAGTGTCATCCAACGTCTCAGCTATCAAAAGGAGACATTCTCCTGCTCGAGCAAGTGACAACAGTAAGACTGCATCACGTTTTGCCTTGTGGCATTACCTACGTGACCATGAAGAAGATATGAAGAAGTGGCGTAAGCAACCTACTCCAGCACTTCAAGCAAGGGTAAAACAATTACAAGGCAAATCATCCACCAAGGTGAACTTCTCCAAAAAGGTGATTGCTCCAGTTGCTGCACACAACAGAGGTAATAAATAGAGGGGCCCTGCCCCCAGCCGGGGGGGGGGGAAGGGATAATAGAGTATATTGGACTGTGTGGATTAGTGTCATGGTTTTATGATTTTTGGTCATCAGTATTCCACACCATAACATCATGTAATGCACTGGGGTCTGCGCTTCGCCGTCTGCGCTTCGCCGTCTGCGCTTCGCCGTCTGCGCTTCGCCGTCTGCGCTTCGCCGTCTGCGCTTCGCCGTCTGCGCTTCGCCGTCTGCGCTTCGCCGTCTGCGCTTCGCCGTCTGCGCTTCGCCGTCTGCGCTTCGCCGTCTGCGCTTCGCCGTCTGCGCTTCGCCGTCTGCGCTTCGCCGTCTGCGCTTCAGTCACTCAACTGGACTGCACTTCTCACCCCAGCATTGTGGTGAGGTCTATGCAATTCAAACAGACTCTCTCTCTCTCTCTCTCTCATTGTATTTTACTAATACTATATTTAGTAAAATCATTTGTTTCAACTCAGATCAGTGCTGTTGTTTTCAAGTATTTTGGGGTCCCCTGCTTCCCCTTTCCCAGAGGCGCGGATCCGCAGATCCCTCCGCCCTGCTGGTCACGGAACTGGGCCGGACCAGCCCATAAACCGTTGACATTTTTGGTGGAGAATGCGGGCAACAGTTGCTTTCTAGCTGTTTAGACTCTCTGCTCTCGGAGAGTTCCGTTGGTAATCTGTTTCACCGCTACTTTCTGAAAACGTGACCTTGAAAACTCCAGGCGGACTGCCAGTATCGTAGAATATTTGTAAACTCTGAGCTTTACTATCTTGCCTCTTTTTAAAAAAAAAAAAAAAGCTTTCTGTAGTGAAACTTAATCTTAAAGGGCTGCATGCTGCTGCCTCTTCTTTCCTAATGCTCAAAACATACTGGGCATTAATTAAGCTTGCCACCTTGCTCTATGGGGCAATCGGCTTATACAATCAAATGAAAACATGGGTGGAAATATGGACCTGGCACGTTCGTACAATGTGGCTTACAATTCCGGAGACAGCTGCCAATTTTACAGGACTGGGATTTTTTAAGGTTTCCAGTCTCACCTTTCAGCCTGTAGTGCAGTTTTTGAATGAACACCTAGTCGCATTACTAATCTCCCTGAATGTATTGCTCATCATTACGCTCAGTATTAGTATTTATTATATTTTGAGGATGTCCTCCCCAAAACCAGAGAATACTGAGTGGCAGGGAGTGTGGAACGGTCTGGGAAAGACTTAAGACAAATGGAAATCTTCAGTCTCATGGAACTTTACTCCAGAACACCTGAAAGACTCTGAGAGTCTAAACAGCTATTTAAGGCAGGAATGTTGCGGCTTAGGCAGTTCTGAGGAGGCACATATGATTTGGGGCCTGGCTAATGCTTATCGGGCCTTATTCAATACTGTCCTGGAGAGAGAGAGAGCTTCTGAAATTGAAAGGGAGAGTCTCAGGGAAACAGTTCAAAATGAGCGAGAGAGTCTCCTGCTCCAGAGAAAAGACCTCCGATCTGAGAGAGATGCCCTCCGAATTGAAAGAGACTCCCTGCAATCCAAACTCAACAATCTTCAATCTCAACAACACACCCTCCAATCTGAGCTAGATACTGTCATAATCGGACGAAACAAGCTCCAAGCTGAACTGGAGGTTGAGAGCATTGGAACCAACCAACCTGATCAACCACAAGAGGCACCACAATCGATGTCAGTTGCCCCTGTAAGAGGACGGAAAACAAAGCGAATCTCGACTCAGTTAGAAGAGAAGAAAGAGGAGGAAAGGGGTCCAGAGGAGTGGCTCCGAGGTCCAAGAGAAGCTACTCTGAGTCCAGGGGAGGGGCCCTCAGTAAGACCACGGTCACCAACACCTACAAGGGCAAGAAGTCCTGGAAGAGCAAGAGGTGAGCAAGATATTGTTACCTTTGTTGATTGATCTCTGAAAATGAATGAAATTCAAAGTCTGAGAAAAGACTTCTCACGTCACCCAAATGAGCCTATTGCCACTTGGTTACTTCGATGCTGGGAAAATGGGGCCAAGAGTGTGTGGCTAGATAGTAGAGAAGCTCGCCAACTGGGTGGCATTGCTAGGGACTCAGCCACTGATAGAGGCATTGGTACATACCAGAACCAGGCCTTCACTCTCTGGAAGCGGATGTTGTTAGCTGTAAAAGAAAGATACCCCTTCAAAGACGATCTGATGCCTGAGAAAAAGAACTGGACTGACATAGAAAAAGGCATCCATTATTTGAGAGAATGTGCTGTGGTGGAAACACTACATAGCCCCGATTTCATTCCTGATGAGCCAGACCAAGAGCATGATCCTGAGAGAGCCAGGTGTACACCAAATATGTGGCGTACATTCACAAAGACTGCACCAGAAAGGTACGCCAGTACATTTGCAGCAATGTATGGCAGAGGGGAAAGAAGACCCCTTATAAATGAGTTGGTTAATAAGCTACAAGACTTCGAGTTACATTTAAGCCCTCTACGAGTTTGTGTTTCAGCCATTGAAAAAGTAGCTGAAAAGCTGGACAGAATGGAGAACAAACAAGAAGATATAATAGATAAACTATCAATTATGCCTGATGCCGATGAATACATGGTGGTAACAGATACATCCAATGAGGAACAGAATTCCCAAAACAGCCTACTTGAGGGGCTAGCCAACTTGATTTCCTCCCAGTCAGTGTCATCCAACGTCTCAGCTAGCAAAAGAAGACGTCCTCCTGCTCGAACAAGTGACAACAGTAAGACCACGTCACGTTTTGCCTTGTGGCATTACCTCCGCGACCATGGAGAAGATATGAAGAAGTGGCATAAGCAACCTACTCCTGCACTTGAAGCAAGGGTAAAAGAGTTACAAGACAAATCAACCACCAAGGTGAACTTATCCAGAAAGGTGATTGCTCCAGTTGCTGCAGACAACAGAGGTAACAAATAGAGGGACCCTGCCCCCAGCCGGGGGGGGGAAAGGGATAATAGAGTTTATTGGACTGTGTGGATTAGATGGCCTGGTACATCAAAACCACAAAAATATAAGGCCCTGGTGGACACTGGTGCACAGTGCACTCTAATGCCCTCGAGTCACCAAGGGACAAAATCAATTTATATTCATGGGGTGACAGGAGGTTCCCAAGAACTGACTATGTTGGAGGCCGAAATCAGCCTCACTGGTAAAGACTGGCAAAAGCACCCTATTGTGACTGGCCCAGGGGCTCCATGTATACTTGGTATCGATTACCTCAGAAGGGGATATTTTAAGGATCCCAAAGGGTATTGATGGGCCTTTGGAATAGCTGCTGTAGACACAGAAGGTGTTAAGCAGTTGTCTGTTCTGCCTGGCCTATCAGAAGATCCATCTGTTGTGGGGTTGCTACGAGTGGAAGAGCAACAGGTACCGATAGCTACAAAAACAGTGCACAGACGGCAGGAACGCACCAACAGGGATTCCTTCCTCCCCATTCAGAAGTTAATTCATCAATTAGAGAATCAGGGAGTGATCAACAAAACTCACTCGCCTTTTAACAGCCCCATATGGCCAGTGCGTAAAGCCAGTGGAGAATGGAGGCTGACGGTGGACTACCGAGGACTGAATGAAGTCACACCCTCATTGAGTGCTGCTGTGCCAGACATGTTAGAACTCCAATACGAACTGGAGTCAAAAGCAGCTAAGTGGTATGCCGCCATTGACATTGCTAACGCCTTTTTCTCCATTCCTTTGGCCAAAGAATGTAAGCCACAGTTCGCTTTCACATGGAGGGGCATTCAGTATACCTGGAACCGTTTGCCTCAGGGGTGGAAACATAGTCCAACTATTTGTCATGGGTTGATCCAAGCTGCACTGGAACAGGGAGGTGCTCCTGAGCACTTAAAGTACATTGATGACGACATTGTGTGGGGCAACACAGCAAAGGAAGTTTTTGAGAAAGGAGAGCAAATAATCCAGATCCTTCTCCGTGCTGGTTTTGCTATTAAGCGAAGCAAAGTGAAAGGACCTGCCCAGGAAATTCAGTTCCTAGGCATAACGTGGCAAGATGGGAAGGTCTTAGAAGCCTGGGGACCCGCAGTGTCATGGGATTTTACTCTTGAACACCTGTGGGATCCTGAGAAACTAAGCCAGCATTTGAGTCAGGGACTATGCGGCTTACATAAATCTAAGGAGATACAACTTATTTGGGGTTTGGCTTGTGCTTACCGTGCCCTATATAATACCATTCTGGAGAGAGAGAGTTTCCGAGCTGAGGTTCAAGCCAAAGGGGAAGATCCCCAAGTCAAATCTAATCAATCACAGGAGACACCAGTAACAATACCAGTTGCTCCTGTGGAGGGCAAGAAATGGAAACGAGTGTCTTCGCGTCTTGAACGAAGAAGAGAAGAAGAGGAGGAGGAGGAGAAAGATCCAGGCGAGGGGCCCTCCTCAGAACCACCACCATCGCGAAAGGCAAAAGCGAAAACTAAGAGACATGCAGAAGAGAGTGATGAAGAGGAAGTCTCTATTACTACTCGCCGGCCTCTAAAGATGACTGAAATCCAAGGTTCAAGAAAGGAGTTTACACGGCGCCAGAATGAAACTATTGTTTCCTGGTTGGTTCGCTGTTGGGACAGTGGGGCCCATAGCTTGTCTCTGGATGGTAATGAAGCTCGCCAACTAGGCGCCATTGCCAGAGATCCAGCTATTGATAGAGGAATTAGTCGATGTTCGGATGAGGCTGCCTCCCTCTGGGAACGAGTGTTAATAGCCGTGAAGGAAAAGTATCCCTTCAAAAATGGCTTGAAGATTGCGATGAAGAAATGGGATACAGTTGGAAAGGGTATCCAGTATTTGAGGGAAATAGGCGTCGTGGAAATGTTCTATGACCCTAACTTTGTTCCTAACCAACCACACCAAAACCGCGACCCTGAAAAGGTGAGGACAACGCCTGAGATATGGCAGAAAATTGTGACAACAGCTCCGGACAAATATGCTGCTACGCTATCGTCAGCGTGTGGCAGATACCAAGAAGAACAGAGAACGCCCTTACTTTATGAATTAATTCTTACGCTCCAAAACTACGAACAATTGCTGTCCCCAATTTATGCTGCCGTTGCTGCAATATCAAGAATGACGGAGCAAATGTCTCAACTGATTAACCGTGACAAACCTGTAGCAGTATCAGAAACGCTTGATGAAGATCAGGATAATCAAACAAGTCTAGCGAAGGATGTGAAGGAGGTGAAGGAGACGATGAGATTTTTGCGAGCCCACCTAACTAAAAACGATGAACCTCCCTTCTTACGTGCACGATCAAAAATCTCAGCTGTTAGAGGCAGACGCTCTCCGGCTCAAGTAAGGAATAATATACCGCGAATTGCCTTATGGTATTACCTATGTGACCATGGAGAAGACATGAGGAAGTGGCACGGTCAACCTACTCCTGTACTACGAGCCCGGGTGAAAGAATTACAAGGCAGATCTACCACCAGTGCAGTTGCTCCAGTTACCACAGGTAATGAATAGAGGGGCCCTGCCCTCAGTCGGGGGGGGAAAGGGATAATAGAGTATATTGGACTGTGTGGATTTGATGGCCTGGCACATCGGAACCACTGAAATATAAGGCCCTGGTAGACACTGGTGCATAGTGCGCTCTGATGCCCTCGAGTCATGAAGGGACAGAATCAATCCATATTTCTGGAGTGACCGGGGGCTCTCAAGAATTGACTGTGTTGGAGGCCGAGATAAGCCTCACTGGTAAGGACTGGCAAAAACATCCTACTGTGACGGGCCCAGGGGCTCCATGTATACTAGGTATTGATTATCTCAGAAGGGGGCATTTCAAGGATCCTAAGGGGTATCGATGGGCCTTTGGAATAGCTGCTGTGGACACAGACAACATTAAGCAGCTGTCTGTTTTGCCTGGCCTGTCAGAAGATCCGTCTGTTGTGGGGCTGCTGCGGGTAAAGGAGCAACAGGTACCAATTGCTACAAAAACGGTGCACAGGTGGCAGTACCAAACCAACAGGGACTCTTTGCTCCCCATTCATAAATTAATTCGTCAACTAGAAAGCCAGGGAGTGATCAGCAAAACTCACTCGCCTTTTAACAGCCCCATATGGCCAGTGCGTAAAGCCAGTGGAGAATGGAGGCTGAAGGTGGACTACCGAGGACTGAATGAAGTCACACCCCGGCTGCTGTGCCGGACATGTTAGAACTCCAGTATGAACTGGAGTCAAAAGCGGCCAAATGGTATGCCACCATTGACATTGCTAATGCCTTCTTTTCCATTCCTTTGGCCAAAGAATGTAAGCCACAGCTTGCTTTCACATGGAGGGGCATTCAGTATACCTGGAACCGTTTGCCCCAGGGGTGGAAACATAGTCCAACTATTTGTCATGGGTTGATCTAAGCTGCACTGGAACAGGGAGGTGCTCCTGAGCACTTACAGTACATTGATGACATCATTGTGTGGGGCAACACAGCAAAGGAAGTTTTTGAGAAAGGAGAGCAAATAATCCAGATCCTTCTCCGTGCTGGTTTTGCTATTAAGCGAAGCAAAGTGAAAGGACCTGCCCAGGAAATTCAGTTCCTAGGCATAAAGTGGCAAGATGGCCATTGTCACATCCCGACAGATGTGATCGACAAAATCACTGCCATGTCTCCCCCCACTAATGAGAAAGAGACACAATCGTTTCTGGGCGTAGTGGGTTTTTGGAGAATGCATGTTCCAAACTACAGCCTCATTGTAAGCCCCCTTTCTCAGGTGACACGAATGTAGAATGAGTTTACATGGGGTCCTGAGCAGCAGCAGGCTTTTGAGCAGATTAAGCAGGAGATAGCCCGTGCTGTGGCCCTGGGGCCAGTACGGATGCGACATAATGTGAAGAACATCCTCTACACTGCTGCTGGAGAGAAAGGTCCCACTTGGAGTTTGTGGCAAAGAGCCTCAGGAGAGACCCGAGGCCGACCCTTGGGATTCTGGAGTCGAGCCTACAGGGGGTAGGAGGAGGGCTACACTCCAACTGAAAAGGAGATCTTAGCTGCTTATGAGGGGGTTCGGGCTGCTTCCGAAGTAGTCGGTACTGAAACACAGCTCCTTCTGGCACCTCGACTGCCAGTGTTGAACTGGATGTTCAAGGGAAGGTTCCTTCCACCCATCATGCTACTGATGCCACTTGGATTAAGTGGGTTGCGTTGATTACACAACGAGCACGGATGGGGAACCTAAGCCGTCCAGGAATCCTAGAGGTCATCATGGACTGGCCTGAAGGTAAAAAGTTTGGAACACCACCTGCAGAAGAAGTATCACGTGCTAAAGAAGCCCCACCATACAATGAACTACCAGAGAATGAAAAGAAATATGCCCTGTTCACAGATGGATCGTGTCTTATTGTGGGAAAGCATCGCAGATGGAAATCTGCTGTGTGGAGCCCCACACGACAAGTTGCAGAGGCCACCGAAGGGAAAGGAGAATCAAGCCAATTTGCAGAGGTAAAGGCTGTCCAACTGGCCTTAGATGTCGCTGAACGGGAGAGGTGGCCAATGCTCTATCTTTACACTGACTCATGGATGGTAGCAAATGCCTTATGGGGGTGGTTACAGCAGTGGGAGCATAATAATTGGCAAAGAAAGGGCAAGCCTATTTGGGCTGCTGACCTATGGAAAGATATTGCTACCCGAACAAAAAATATGGTTATAAAGGTGCGTCATGTAGATGCTCATGTGCCCAAGAGTAGAGCTACAGAAGATCAGCGAAATAACCATCAGGTAGACCAAGGTGCCAGAATTGAGGTGGCTCAAATAGACCTGGACTGGCAGAACAAGGGTGAGTTATTTTTAGCTCGGTGCTCCCATGAGACTTCAGGTCATCAAGGGAGAGACGCGACATAGAAATGGGCCAGAGACCGAGGGGTGGACTTAACTATGGATGCCATTGTACAAATCATTCATGACTGTGATACATGCGCCACAATTAAACAAGCTAAGAGGATGAAACCTCTCTGGGAGGAAGGGCGATGGCAAAAGTACAAATATGGGGAGGCATGGCAGGTTGATTATATCACCTTGCCACGATCTCGGAATGGTAAGCATTATGTGCTCTCCATGGCGGAGGCAACAACGGGGTGGCTTGAAACATATGCAGTACCCCATGCTACTGCCCGAAACACCATATTAGGTCTGGAGAGGCAAATCCTGTGGCGACATGGCACCCCAGAAAGGATTGAGTCAGATAATAGGACTCATTTTAAAAATTCACTTGTGGATACTTGGGCCAGAGAACACGGCATCGAGTGGATTTATCGTATCCCCTATCATGCACCAGCCTCTGGTAAGATCGAACGCTACAACGGGTTGTTAAAAACGATGTTGAAAGCACTGGGTGGTGGAACATTTAAACACTGGGAGAAGCATTTGGCAGAAGCCACCTGGCTGGTTAACACCAGAGGATCAATCAGTTGAGATGGTCCTACCCAATCCAGCTCCGTACATATTGTAGAGGGAGATAAGGTCCCTGTAGTACATGTAAAGAACATGTTAGGAAAAGCAGTTTGGGTTTTTCCTGCTTCTGGGAAGGGCAAACCTCTTCGCGGAACTGTCTTTGCCCAGGGACCTGGGTCCACCTGGTGGGTGATGCAGAAAAACAGGGATGTTCAGTGTGTACCACAAGGGAATTTGATGTTAGGGGAGTGCAGTCTGTAATCCCATGTGTTAAGCATGATGTAGTGATGTAGAATAAGGGGTGGAATGTCATGGTTTTATGATTTTTGGTCATCAGTATTCCATACCATAACATCATGTAATGCACTGGGGGTGGGGTTTGATATCTGCCGAATGTTTGTCCATCGGAGAAGAACTACATTTCCCCAGGAGACTTTGCGGTCAGCCAGGGGATATAACTCCAAGCAAGGTCACCTGATTCTTCTTCGCCGCCTGCGCTTCGCCGCCTGCGCTTCGCCGTCTGCACTTCAGTCACTCAACTGGACTGCACTTCTCACCCCAGCATTGTGGTGAGGTCTATACAATTCAAACAGACACTCTCTCTCTCTCTCTCTCTCTCATTGTATTTTACTAATACTATATTTAGTAAAATCATTTGTTTCAACTCAGATCAGTGCTGTTGTTTTCAAGTATTTTGGGGTCCCCTGCTTCCCCTTTCCCAGAGGCGCGGATCCGCAGATCCCTCCGCCTTGCTGGTCACGGAACTGGGCCGGACCAGCCCATAAACCGTTGACAATTAGATAGCCTGGCACATCTCTGGCTGGGTGGATAGGGGGAGAGCAGTGGATGTAGTCTACCTTGATTTCAGCAAGGCATTTGATACTGTCCCCCACGACATCCTTATAACAAAGCTGAGGAAGTGTGGAATAGATGAGTGGACAGTGAGGTGGGTTGAGAACTGGCTGACTGGCAGAGCACAGAGGGTTGTTGGTGGTGGTGTAGAGTACGGTTGGAGGCCTGTAACTGGCGGTGTTCCTCAGGGGTCGGTGCTGGGTCCGGTCTTGTTCAACATCTTCATCAATGACCTTGATGAGGGGATAATGGCCACCCTCAGCAAGTTCGCCGATGATATGAAGTTGGGAGGATTGGCTGACACGCCTGAAGGCTGTGTTGCCATTCAGCAAGACCTGGATAGGCTGGAGAGCTGAGCAGAAAAAAAACGGATGAGGTTTAACAAAAGCAAGTGTAGAGTCTTGCATCTGGGGAGGAATAATTGCATGCACCAGTACAGGTTGGGGGATGAGCTGCTGGAGGGGAGCTCTGCGGAAAGGGACCTGGGTGTCCTGATGGACGACAGGTTGGCCATGAGCCAGCAGTGTGCCCTTGTGGCCAAAAACGCCAATGGCTTACTGGGGTGCATTAAAAAGAGCGTGGCCAGCAGGTCAAAGGAGGTGATCCTCCCCCTCTACTCTGCCCTGGTAAGACCTCATCTGGAGTACTGCGTCCAGTTCTGGGCTCCCCAGTACAAAAAAGACAGGGATCTCTTGGAAAGAGTCCAGCGGAGGGCCACGAAGATGGTGAAGGGCCTGGAGCATCTCCCCTATGAGGAAAGGCTGAGTGAACTGGGTCTGTTCAGCCTTGAGAAAAGGAGACTGAGAGGGGACCTGATCCAGGTCTATAAATATCTAAGGTGTGGGGGGCAGAATGGCGAGGCCGGACTCTTTTCATTGGTGAGTGGAGACAGGACAAGGGGAAACGGCTGGAAACTGCAGCATAGGAAGTTCCGCACAAACATGCGCAAGAACTTCTTTACAGTGAGGGTGACGGAGCACTGGAACAGGCTGCCCAGGGAGGTGGTGGAGTCTCCTTCTCTGGAGATGTTCAAGACCTGCCTGGATGCCTACCTGTGCGACCTACTGTAGGGAACCTGCTTTGGCAGGGGGGTTGGACTCGATGATCTCTGGAGGTCCCTTCCAACCCCTACAATTCTGTGATTCTGTGATTCTGTGATCAGAACCATAGAAATATAAGGCCCTGGTGGAAACTGGTGCTCAGTGCACCCTAATGCCCTCGAGTCACCAAGGGACAAAATCAGTTTATATTCATGGGGTGACTGGGGGTTCCCAAGAGCTGACTATGTTGGAGGCTGAAATCAGCCTCACTGGTAAAGACTGGCAAAAGCACCCTATTGTGACTGGTCCAGGGGCTCCATGTATACTTGGTATTGATTACCTCAGAAAAGGATATTTTAAGGATCCCAAAGGGTATTGATGGGCCTTTGGAATAGCTGCTGTAGACACAGAAGGTGTTAAGAAGTTGTCTGTTTTGCCTGGCCTATCAGAAGATCCGTCTGTTGTGGGGTTGCTACGAGTGGAAGAACAACAGGTACCAATAGCTACAAAAACGGTGCACAGGCGGCAGTACCGCACCAACAGGGATTCCTTGCTCCCCATTCATAAGTTGATTCATCAACTGGAGAGTCAGGGAGTGATCAGCAAAACTCACTCGCCTTTTAACAGTCCCATATGGCCAGTGCGTAAAGCCAGTGGAGAATAGAGGCTGATGGTGGACTACCGTGGCCTGAATGAAGTCACACCCCCACTGAGTGCTGCTGTGCCAGATATACTAGAACTCCAGTATGAACGGGAGTCAAAAGCAGCCAAATGGTATGCCACCACTGACATTGCTAATGCCTTTTTCTCCGTTCCTTTGGCCAAAGAATGTAGGCCACAGTTTGCGTTCACCTGGAGGGGCATTCAGTATACCTGGAATCGTTTGCCCCAGGGGTGGAAACACAGCCCAACCATTTGCCATGGGCTGATCCAAGCTGCACTGGAACAGGGAGGTGCTCCTGAGCACTTAAAGTATGTTGATGACATCATTGTGTGGGGCAACAGAGCAAAGGAAGTTTTTGAGAAAGGAGAGCAAATAATCCAGATCCTTCTCTGTGTCACGGAGTTGACCAGATCAATCTATGTCCGTGACAGGGGCGACAGGCCTCTACCCTCCCCCCCCACCCCAGTCCCACAAAAATGGGAAGGAAGGAAGGAAGGGAGAAAAAGAGCAGCGGCAACAATCTATGGAGGAAAACTTATTTTACTATAATGTCGGAATACAAAATAACACAATATATACAATTTAATTGCAATTGGGATTAATAAATCAGACAAGATGAGAGAGAGAGTGTTCCCGGGACCGATTCAAACCTGAAAAGCTTGGAAGGGCTAGGAAAGCACCCTCCAGCACCCACTGCAAGGCAGCAAGAGAGCGCCCCCCCCCACCTGGAAGGGCCAGATCCCGTGACTTCTCTAATGTACAGGGATAGGTACTTGGAATTGGGGCAGTGACACTTTAATGCCCCGTACACTACATGATGTTTTGATGTGGAATACTGAAACCCAAAAACAAAAAACAAAAACAAAAACATAAAACCATGACATTTCACCCCTTATTCTACATCGTTACATCATGCTTAAAATATATATACATATGTACAAACAAACAAAAAAATTAAAATGCAATACACACACATGGTTATATGCATATACATAGAATTAGTAACTGCACTCCCCCAGCATCAAGTTTCCTTGTGGTACACACTGAATATCCCCATTCTTCTGCATCACCCACCAAGTGGATCCTGGTCCCTGGGCAAAAACTGTACCACGGAGAGTTTTGTCCTTTCCAGAAGCTGGAAGAACCCAAACTGCCTTTCCTAACATGTTCTTTACATGTACAACAGGGACTTTATCTCCCTCTATGGTATGTAGGGAACTGGATTGGTTAGGACCATCACGATTGATAGATCCTCTGGTATTGACTAACCAGGTGGCTTCTGCCAAATGCTTTTCCCAGTGCTTAAATGTTCCACCACCCAGTGCTTTCAACATCATTTTTAACAACCCGTTGTAGCGTTCGATCTTACCAGAGGCTGGTGCATGGTAGGGAATATGGTAAATCCATTCAATGCCGTGATCTTTGGCCCAAGTATTTATAAGAGAATTTTAGAAATGAGTCCCATTATCTGACTCAATCCTTTCTGGGGTGCCATGTCTCCACAGGACTTGTTTCTCGAGACCCAGTATGGTGTTTCGGGCGGTAGCATGGGGTACTGCATATGTTTCAAGCCACCCAGTGGTTGCCTCCACCATAGTAAGCACATAATGCTTACCATTGCGAGATCGTGGCAAGGTGATATAATCAATCTGCCATGCCTCCCCATATTTATACTTTTGCCATCGCCCTTCCTCCCAGAGAAGTTTGATCCTCTTGGCTTGTTTGATGATGGCACATGTTTCACAGTTATGAATAACTTGTGCAATGGCATCCATAGTTAAGTCCACCCCTCGGTCTCTAGCCCATTTGTATGTAGCATCTCTCCCTTGATGACCTGAGGTCTCATGGGCCCATCGAGCTAGAAATAATTCACCCTTGTTCTGCCAGTCCAGGTCTATTTGAGCCACCTCAATTTTGGCAGCTCGGTCTACCTGATGGTTATTTTGCTGTTCTTCAGTAGCCCGACTCTTGGGCACATGAGCATCTACATGACGCACCTTTACAACTATAGTCTTTGTTCAGGAAGCAATGTCTTTCCACAGTTCAGCAGCCCAAATAGGTTTACCCCTTCTTTGCCAGTTATTTTGCTCCCACTGCTGTAACCACCCCCATAAGGCATTTGCCACCATCCATGAGTCAGTGTAAAGATAGAGCATTGGCCACCTCTCCTGTTCAGCAACATCTAAGGCCAGTTGGACAGCCTTTACCTCTGCAAATTGGCTTGATTCGCCTTTCCCTTCAGTGGCCTCTGCAACTTGTCGTGTGGGGCTCCACACAGCAGATTTCCATCTGCGATGCTTCCCCACAATACGACACGATCCATCTGTGAACAGGGCATATTTCTTTTCACTCTCTGGTAGTTCATTGTATGGTGGAGCCTCTTTATCACGAGCTACCTCTCCTCCTGGTGGTGTTCCAAATTTTTTACCTTCAGGCCAGTCCATGATGACCTCTAGGATTCCTGGACGGCTTAGGTTCCCCATCCGTGCCCGTTGTGTAATCAACGCAACCCACTTAATCCAAGTGGCATCAGTAGCGTGATGGGTGGAAGGAACCTTCCCTTGAACATCCAGTTCAACACTGGCAGTCGAGGTGCCAGAAGGAGCTGTGTTTCAGTACCGACTACTTCGGAGCACTGAGACATCTTGGAAACAACAGGATGACTACTGACTGGCACCAGATAACAAATAAATTAACAAGTAAATAGCAAATGTAAACTTTCTGATAAGATTGTGAACCTGGAGTACCCAGCCATTGGGGAAACGGGAGGGGGGAGGAAAGGGGGAGAAAACAGGGTATAAAGGCTGTCATGTTGTGTCCATAGGCACGCTCCTACTTGTGGGACGCCTGCCATTGCAATCGTGAATAATTTCTGCTTTTATCAGAGATACCGTCCTGACAAAATTACTTGGGTTATTTCCAACAAGCAGAAGAAGTATCACGTGCTAAAGAGGCCCTACCATACAATGAACTACCAGAGAATGAAAAGAAATATGCCCTGTTCACAGATGGATCGTGTCGTATTGTGGGAAAGCATCGCGGATGGAAATTTGCTGTGTGGAGCCCCACAAGACAAGTTGCAGATACCACTGAAGGGAAAGGAGAATCAAGCCAATTTGCAGGCTGTCCAACTGGCCTTAGATGTCGCTGAACGGGAGAGGTGGCCAATGCTTTATCTTTACACTGACTCATGGATGGTGGCAAATGCCTTATGGGGGTGGTTACAGCAGTGGGAGCAAAATAACTGGCAAAGAAGGGGTAAACCTATTTGGGCTGCTGACCTGTGGAAAGACATTGCTGCCCAAATAAAGAATATGGTTGTGAAGGTGAGCCATGTAGATGCTCATGTGCCCAAGAGTAGGGCTATTGAAGAACAGCAAAATAACCATCAGGTAGAACGAGCTGCCAAAATCAAGGTGGCTCAAATAGACCTGGACTGGCAGAACAAGGGTGAATTATTTCTAGCTCGGTGGGCCCATGAGACCTCAGGTTATCAAGGGAGAGATGCAACATACAAATGGGCTAGAGACCGACGGGTGGACTTAACTATGGATGCCATTGCACAGGTTATCTGTGTTTGTGACACATGCGCCACAATTAAACAAGCCAAGTGGATGAAATCTCTCTGGGAGGAAGGGCGATGGCAAAAATATAAATATGGAGAGGCATGGCAGGTTGATTATATTAATTTGCCACGATCTCGCAATGGTAAGCGTTATGTGCTTACCATGGTGGAGGCAACCATCGGGTGGCTTGAAACATTTGCAGTACCCCATGCTACCGCCCGAAACACCATATTAGGGCTTGAGAAACAAGTCCTATGGTGACATGGCACTCCAGAAAGAATTGAGTCATATAATGGGTCTCATTTCAAAAATTCTCTTGTAAATACTTGGGCCAAAGATCATGGCATCGAGTGGATTTATCATATCCCCTATCATGCACCAGCTTCTGGTAAAATTGAACGCTACAATGGGTTGCTAAAAACCACGTTGAAAGCACTGGGTGGCGGAACATTTAAGCATTGGGAGAAGCATTTGGCAGAAGCCACCTGGTTGGTCAATACTAGAGGATCAATCAATCGCTATGGTCCTGCTAGCTCCCTACATACTGTCAAGGGAGAGAAGGTTCCTGTCGTACATGTAAATAACATGTTGGGAAAAGCGGTTTGGGTCTTTCCAGTTCCTAGGAAGGGCAAACCTCTTCGCGGAACTGTTTTTGCCCAGGGACCTGGGTCCACTTGGTGGGTATCTCGCTCCAATTTATAGGAGGGAGAGGAGGTTCTTTTATTATCTATATACCTGGCGTGAGATTAAGAAGCAACGGTTCAAATGTTGGTCCGACCAGTTTATTACAGATCTTAATCAGGGAAATGGGGAAGGGGAGGACGGAAACTATTATGAATTAGGGTAATGGGGAAGGGAAGGAGGTCGATAGAAAAGATAGAGAAGGAGCAAGGGGTCTTTATAGGCAGCAAGAGGGACATAGTCACCACCATGGATCCAGCGAGGTTCGTAGTTCCGTCTTTGATCCTCAGTAGTGGTGGGTCGTCAGGCAATAAAAAAAAATGTCTCGCTCCAATTTATAGGAGGGAGATGAGGTTCTTTTAATATCTGTATACCCGGTGTGAGATTAAGAAACAATGGTTCATATGTTGTTGCATCCAGTTTATTACTAAACCGTATCAGGGAGACAGGGAAGGGAAGGAGTGCGATAGAAAAGATGGAAAAGAAGCAGGAGTTGTGTCACGGTGTTTGAAGGTCCCGGGCAGAACGCAGCAGAAGACGGGGAGCAGCAGTGTGGCCGGCCTTGGGCAGCAGGCAGGTAGATAAGGAAGTCAAGGAGCCAATTCTTGAAGCAGCAACAGTGGTCAGGCAGCAGGCTCAGGAGAGTAGGCACAGGAGAGTTCGACAGCATGCAGGAGTCACCTCACGAGGAATCTGATTGTCAGGAATCCCTCTTCTTCTTCAGGAGGAATCTGCTGCCAGAAATCCTGTTCTTCATGAGGAGTCAGTTGTCAGAAAACCCATCCGTTCTTCATGAGGAATCTGTTGTCAGAAACCTATCCTCATGGTTTTCAGTTCCTCTTTTAACCTCCTTGTTCTCCTGCCTACGGGACAAGGATGGGCCTTGAGCAAGAGTCATTGAGTACCTCCTGAGATGGCCATCATCCAGAGATAAGTCCACACAAAGGAGCACTTCACAGCTATTTAGCTGCAGTTCATCTCGCTCTCGTTGCCCCGGCCTTGTCCATCTGCATTCCCCCAGACAAAGGATTTCACAACCTTTGCCTAGGGCTTGCCTGGACTTGTCCATCTGTCTCCTTAACACAAAGGATTTCACGATCCTTGCTTGGGACTTGTCTGGACTTGAACAAGTCCATCTGTGTCCCCAGCAAGCTTTGAGACACAGAAGTTAACAGAATAGTCTCTTACAGTGGGTGATGCAGAGAAACGGGGATGTTCAATGTGTACCACAAGGGAATTTGATGTTGGAGGAGTGCAGTCAGTAACTCCATATACATATATATACATATATATATATACATATATATATATATACATATATATAGGTTTGTGTGTGCATGTATTTAAAGTTTAGTAATTACTGTTTGTTTGTATATATATTAAGCATGATGTAGAATAAGGGGTGGAAAGTCATGGTTTTGTGATTTTTAGCTTTTGGTATTCCACATCATAACATCATGTGGGGCACTGGGACTTCAACTGTTAATGCTCAAGTCCTGGGTACCTGTCCTGAAGAAGAACTACATTCCCCAGGGGACCTTGCAGTCAGGGAGAGGAGGTTTAACTCCTGGCAAGGTCACTTGATAGCTTTTTCTCACCTGCTCTTCATCGTGGACGCTGTATTGTATTATAGCGTGTTATCTTGCATTCTGATAATATACTTAGTAAATTAGTTTGTTTCTCCTCAGATCAGTGCCGCTGTTTTAATTATTTTGGGGTCCCCTATTTCCTTTTTTTCCGGAGGCGCGGATCTGCGGATCCCTCCACCCCGCTTGTCACAGAACCGGGCTGAACCAGCCCCTAAACCGTTGACAAAAAGAGAATAAAATGGACGGCTTACCCTTCGGCTAGGCTCACCACAAAACACCAATAGAGGCGATCTCCAGAAGAGATCCTTCCCCACTGGTAGCCAGCTCTTAAATAGGTCTAGGAGGGGTGGAGCCTGGCTCCCCCCCTTCCAGCAGCACAGGTGAATTGTCTTCAGCTGTGCTCCTCTGGCTGACTCATGGCTCACCTCAGGTGATTAATCAGAGGTTCAGGCAGTGACTCAGCAGTTCCCATACAAGCGGGAAAGTGTTTGCCTTTAATAGCTAAGATTTTTGTTGGTACAGGTGAGGAGAAGGGTTCATCACCTTTAATTAGTTGGATTTTCATTAGTTTGATTGGCTCCTTCGTTAGACTCCTTTGATCATCCTGATCTTCATCAAGTGTTTCTGATATCACTACTATGGGTTCGTCACAATTACTCAAGAGAGACAATTGCTCTTGCACTTCATTCAGTGTCTCTGTTACTTGTGAGATGGCTGAAATGGAGGCATGATTTAGGGGTAGCTGTTGTTCATTATTTTGAAGTCTAAGAATAAATTAACTAACTAGGGGTCTTTTCTGTTGGTCCTCGTACCATTGAAACGTTGCTGCTAGCGTACCAGCATACCTTTCTGGTGCTGTTCTTTTGAGTTTCTGCCATATATCAGTCATCGTTCTCACTCTCTCAGGACCATAGTATTGGGGTGGATCATTAGGAACAATATTAGGGTCATACAACTATTTCCCTCAAATACTGGATACCTTTTTCAATTGTATCCCACTTTTTCATCACAGGCTTCAGATTGTCTCTTAAGGGATGCCTTTCCTTCATAGCTACTAACACTTGTTCCCAGAGGGAGGCAGCTCCATCCAAACATCGACTAACCCCTCTGTCAATAGATGAGTCTCTGGCAATGCCTCCTAGTTGGCAAGCTTCATTACCATCTAGGGACAAGCTACTGGCCCCACTATCCTAACAGTGAAGCAACCAGGTAACAAGGGCTTTGTTTGGGCATCATGTGAACTCCTTTCTCGAGCCTTGGATTTCAGTCAACTTCAGAGGTCAACTAACAGTGGTAATAGAGAATCCCTCTTCATCACTCTTCATCACTCTTCTCCATGTCTCTTAGTTTTTCCTGTTGCTTTTCTTGATGATGGTGGTCCTGGGGAGGGCCCCTCGCCTGGATCTTCCTCTACCTCCTCCTCCACTTCTTTTTTCCATTCTACACACGAGGACACCCATTTCCATTTCTTGCCTTCCACAGGGGCAACTGACATTGTTATTGGTGTCTCCTGTGATTGATCAGATTTGGCTTAGGGAGCCCACTGGCCTACTGCCTGCGTTCTCCACAAAAAGCAGTCACAGAGCTATCTAGATCTATCTATGCCCATGACAGAGGGGCAGTTGAGTCTGAGATGACAAGATGTTACCATAATTTCTATTTACATTATAATTTAATAATCAGTGAACCATCTGCATGCTTGACTTTGAAGCAGAGCTACTCAGAAGTTGGCAATTGTCTTTAAAAGATATTTTTCACAGAAATAAAGCATTAGTATATAATATGTGACTGTGATGGTAAAAGACAGACTGTTGTTAGTGACCAGAACAAGTAGCCTTCAGTTCTCTGCTTTGGAAAGACTGCAGGGCAAAGAGATGGCTAGATTAGTATAAAATATTAACCTCCAGCTACTTCAAAGTGGTTTTCCTTTTTTTCTTTGTGTAAAGAAACCTTTAAACCTAAAGGTACACTCTGTATTAGCATACCAAAGTAGTTAGATGCTTCTCCACTGTAGGTTTGTCCATTTCACATAACTAATATTTGTCAGTTATTGATCTAGTGTCCATCTCTGTTATTCTTTAACTTTAGGCCAAGGTTCAAAGTTTTTGCTTGTAGTTTAAAAACTGATTTCAAAGGTAGGTCATCCCCTGTCTACTCCATAAGTGACAGAGGTCCATAGGATAAAAATCAAGCAACCTGGAAGACAGCTCAGTAGCCCATTCAGAGACACGCATCCTTAAGTAGTTGTCTTCAAAACACCATGCAGGTTGTAAGAGCTCCTCAGCAAAACCTAAAACTAAATCCAATTTCATCCTCAGCTTCACAAGCCAGACTGCATTTTAACAAATAGTGCTTTGATGCCTGCATAGAGGTCTGACACTCTACAGATGTCCACTAACCCATTAGCAAGGTTTGCAGCCAAGAAGATTCACAAACAGCAGGGATGAGCACCTCATTTCAGTTACTGAGACTCCAGGTAATTGTTCTTGAAACAGAAACAGTGACATTCTTATACCAATGCACACGATAGCTTAAATACTAAACAGGTCCTTAGCAAAGCCTAGACTTTTTACATTGCTCGGACATGAATGCCTTGCTAATCAACACTGTCTTTAGAGTTACACCTCAGCTTCTGAGAGCTCCATGCCACACTGCTCTGTTAATGGACTGCAAACACACAGATTGCCAGGAGCTTATCTCAAGAAAATTTCATTATTCTGCCCTGAATAGACTTATCCAGAAAGCCTTCCTCCAATATAGGAGGAATAGGCTAGGTGCTGCCACTTGGGTAGTTCCTATCTCACCTTCCCAAACAATGCAAGACCAATTCTGATTCTATTAACCACTCACTTTCTTTTCCCCTACTCTCAGAAATTCTAAGTCAATTTCCAAGCATAGAAATTAGATGAAGCAAGTTTCCTGGTCATTTACTGCCTCAAATCCAGCTCATTTTCTACTATCCAAACATATCTGTTCTGTAGACAGGCATAAATTCTGACACATGCCAAAGAAACAATGCCTCCCACAATTCTAATTGTGGATTATTATCACCACAGAGCAATCATAATACAATTAAAGATTAGAAGCCTAGAACAAATCTTTCCTGCTTTGTCAATTGCAAGCTTCCTTGACCTGAGTCAGTCCAGAAGAGCAGCCTCAAGAAATCTAGTGCTATTATTCAGTAAATTTAATACCCAGTGCAGTAGGTAAACATTTCCAATTTAACAGAGATGGTTATGAAGACCTAATAATCACTTCAAATACAAGGTCCCTGAGCCACCACCCTCACACCTGCTCTTACTGAAGACATACTCATTCTCCTTTTGTCTCAACAACAGTATAACTCCTAAACCCAGTTTCTACAGCCAGTGGATTAATAGGCTTCAAACTAAAAATCAGCTTTTGCTTTCTGAAAGATATCCTTCCCACAGCATTCACCAGTTACAAACATAACAAAGTTGTATTTTTGAAAGAACTCTTCAGCTCTCTTCATAGGACTAGTTTTAGTCCTCTCTTTTCCCAGTAAACACAGAATCATAGAATTACTCAGGTTGGAAGGGACCTCAAGGATCATCAAGTCCAACTGCAGCCTAACCATAGTACCCTAACAACCCTCTGCTAAATCATATCTTAGTACAGAAAGATACCTAACTTACTACTTACATTAATCTTAACAATCACAAACAGCTATACCCAGAATTCCTATGCCCTCCCCTACAAACATACCCTATTAAAAGAAATGCAGTTACCTAAAAAGACAGACTAGCAGACTAGGAACAATGGATTGTTTTTCTGTGGTCTTGAGATCAGGTTTTTGTGACAAATACTTCAGTTCAGCACAGCTATACAATCAAGAACTAGAATAACCATGTGAAATTCAACTTGATGCTGCATAGGACAGTAAACAAGTTCATAGACAAAAAGAACACTACTACTGAATAAGATTAAATATGATATTTATGTTAAGTTTGCATTTAGCGAGTTGTCTGCAATACCATATGAAACAACAAGACTTTTTAATTTCATTACTACTTTATCTTCAAAACATTTTTGTTATAGCCACATTATTTTTGCTAATTAGAACAGGCAGAGAAACATAAATAAGAAGAAAAAAAACAACTACTAATTTCTATTTAAGTATCCTTAACCTGGCTACCCCTTGGCTCAATGTATTCCTGCTGCATAAGTTAACTCCAGGAAGTTCCTTTTCCCACTGTGATTCAGCTACAGCATGGTCAAGCTAACAGCAAAACAATCAGTTAAGTTTTCAACTGAAAAAATAAAAGAAAATTCATCCTCATAGTTTTTTAACCCGTTATATGCATACAGCTTTTCTTTATCAAAAGAAAAAAATAACTATGCTAAAACACATACCAAATTATCTTAAAAAAATCCATTAGTAAAAAGGTTATCCCTGAAACACAGCATACTGAGGAAAAGCGCATTGCAACTACTCACACCCAAAATTAACTTCGCCACTCACTGAAAAGTTAGAATAATTAGTTACAGCTGCTTACAGCAAAAGTTGTAGGGTACCCCTGCCAGCCTACTCCTACTCTGTAGTAGCATTCTTTTTGCCTGCTATGGTGCCCTCCACTTTTGGGGGTAATCAAGACTTTTCTTTCCAGGAAAGAGGAAGATGCCAGCAAGGTACAACCACACCATGTGTTTTTATCTCACTGACTACCAACAACAGTCACCTATCCTCTAGGCAAACACAAATACGCAAAACTAACCAGAGCAAGACCGTACCACAGAAAACACACAAGAAAATAAAAGCCTCTCCTCCCTAGAAACCACAAACACTGCACACTCTCTCTTTCCAGCCACATGTTCTAGCCTTATACCTTTCAGAAGGTTCTACCCCAACCAACTCCACCCAGCAGCCAATTTTTTCGTGAGGCAGAAGGGATGAAACAAGTAGTTGGGCTGGGGCCCACCTGAGTACACAGTTGTATTCACATACATACATGGTGTATAACCAAGATGTTATAATCACAATATAATTGTGTGTAATCAATAGATATCAGGATGTTAAAATGGCAATATAATCAAGAAAGTAAGGCAAAGCAGACAACAATCACAAAAAGAGAATAAGTGGAAGAGCTTACCCTTTGGTAGAGCTCACCAGAAAACACCAAAAGAAGGGATCTCCAGAAGAGATCCTTCCCCTCTGGTAGCCAGCTCTTAAATAGGTCTAGGAGGGGTGGAGCATGGCTCCCCCACTTCCAGCAGCACAGGTGAATTGTCTTCAGCTGTGCTCCTCTGGCTGACTCATGGCTCACCTCAGGTGATTAATCAGAGGTTCAGGCAGTGACTCAGCAGTTCCCATACACTCCATCCCTTCACGGCGTGAACCAATGATCAGGTTAACAAAAGGGTAAGCTTTCCCTAATACAGAGATCCGGTATATCACGACGCTTAAACAATTTTATCGCGACGTGTGTTGGTACAATTCAAGACAAGTGATGATTAGTGGATGTCCATATTCTTCTATGGGCCAGTGCTCGATGATGTGACTGGAGGCATGAGGTCCTGAGGTGCAGGTCTGTTCCATGTTCCATCAGTCCCATGCAGACCATCACTGGGTGTTGTACGTGATCTGACAGCAACACTGGAACGCTTGATGGCATTTTGTTCCTTCCACTGGTCCTGAAGGCTCACAGACTCACGGGGAGTAATACAGATGTTTTACAGGTACCAGGAGGGGAAGGTCTGCTCTCCAGGGCAAGATACAGGCCGTATTTCTGTCTTGGGTCAACACTTCCGCTTGTACTGGGGCACGTCCTGGCCGCCTGTACCACACCTTTTTGCCGGATATCTGCGGCTGCATAACGATATCAGGCACCAAAGGAGGTGTCCTGATCTGCCACAGGGACATGATGGGGGTCCCTTTAGCAATAAAGATCGGAGTGTTGACCACAATATCAGTAGGCCATGTACCTATTACTGGAGTGACTACTGAGCCTCCCACCTCCAATAGTCTCCCCCAAGGAGCAAGTAGGCCACACCACTTGGGTCCTACCTGCACCTTCCAGGGCCATTTTATTTTATGGGTACCCGGATCTAAGTTTTCAGGGGCAGGGAGCAGAAGATTATTTTCATTACCAATCTGGGGTCTTACCTGACGATCAGTGCCCGTAATTTGGATCTTAAGCAGGGTGGCCCATGTCGTCTGCAACATTCTCAGGGCACTGGGTCTGCCGTCTCGAGGTCTTTCATTCAGGTCCCGCAGGGTTTCATACAGTCTTTTTGTCCACCCCTGCAAGGACTGGGAGTCTGTCTTCAGGGCAGCCTTAAGAATACCATTATAACGTTCGATGAGGCCTGCCCCCGTTGGATTATATGGCAGATGGAATCGCCATTCGATGTCATTTTCTTCTGCCCAGCGCTGTATCGTTGCACCAGTAAAATGAGTCCCTTGGTCGCTCTCGATGACTTGAGGTGTCCCGTAGGCAGACATCAGTTTAGTGAGTGCCTTGATGGTATATGCCTGGTTTGTTTTCGGTACTGGAAAGGCCTGCAGTAGCCCACTTGCAGTGTCGACACAGGTCAGGGTGTATCTTGCCCCTTCAGAACGAGGAAGGGGCCCGATGTAATCGACCTGCCATCGCTGGAGAGGATTGTGTCCCCTAGCAAGATGGGCTGTTGTTTCGGGCAATGATCTCGGTCTCATCTTGGAGCAAGCGTCACAATGCTGGCATGCCTGGACAATATCAGATAGTTGTATGGGCAGACCCCATGCTTTAGCAGCTGCCCACATTGTCTTTTGTCCAGCATGCCGTAGCTTCTGATGTAACCAGCGGGCCACGTTCTCAGATGGTGAATTCTCAATCCATCGAACTCGGGCCAGTGTGTCGGCTTCATCGTTTCCCGGTGACCGTAGGGGCTGATGACCAGAAACATAGTAGACACGTACAGTCCTGTGTTTGACCGTATTCCATATATCTAACCACATGTCTTTGCCCCAGATCGGTCGGGCGTGGATAGTCCATTCCTGGGTAGCCCACTGTGCAATCCAAAGAGTGAGCCTCCGGTACACAGCCCAACTATCTGTGCAGATGTTCAGGATACCATCACCAGGTTCCTTGGTTATAACCATCCACACGGCTCGCAGTTCTGCCCATTGGCTGCTCTGACCATCCCCCTCATCGAACCAGATTGTCTCGGTGGAAGGATGGTATGCTATTGCTCTCCACTTGCTCGGGTTGCCCTTGCTGGACCCATCTGTGTACCAGGCGTCTTCAGGGATAGGATATTTTCCCTCCTGAACGGGACTCTTCTCTGGTGGAGCGACCAGTATTTCTTTTGGTGCATCACTGTGATACGTCACTGGGCCTAGGATCTTCTGGAGTTCTTATTTCAAGGGTGATGAAGACAGACTGCTCCTTTGGCTGAGGTAGGCGACCCATCGTGCCACTGTTTGTGCTTGGGCCACCCCTGTCTTAGGAAGGTGGGTCAGATCTTTCACCCACCCCTGAATTGGCAGAGTGGTCTTGACTATAACTGCAGCTGTTTGAGTTATTGGCTCTACTGCCTGTAATGCCAAATAGGCAGCCAATAACTGTTTTTCAATCATACTGTATCTTTCTTCTGCTCCGTGCCAAACATGAGACCAGAAATCAATGGGGGTCCGAACAGAACTCTGGCATTGCCACAGGCCTCAACCGAAGCCGTCTTGAGTAACATGAACGTCCAAATCGGCTCGGAGGGTAGGATCGAATATACCCAATGCCTAAGCTTGTTTAACTGCCAGTTTTGCTTGTTGGAAAGCATCCTGTTCGGATTTCCCCCAGTCCCATAGCTGCCCCTTTTTTGTGAGTCTGTATAGTGGCCTCAGCAGCTGCGCTAGGTGAGGAATAAAGGAACGCCAATAACCCAATATACCTAGAAACTCTAGCAGCTGCTTTGATGTTGTAGGGACTGGGAACGCCTGAACCTTATCTATAACAGCACTGGGTAGCACTGTGGTCTTTCCTGACCAAACCACCCCCAGGAATTTTACGGACAGGCCTGGACCTTACACCTTTTGGGGATTTATAGCCCATCCCCTCTGTTGTAAATAGGCCCTACGGGGACTAACATCCCTTGTCACTTCATGAATTGTGCTATGGCCAGTTCTTTTGCTTCCGAAGGCTCAGGCATTGTGGCCCGAGACACCTGAGGTGGCTTCTTTTTCCTGTTTGGAATAATAAAATGTTCTAGGTTCCATGTTGTTGTTGGAACCCTCTCTATAGCTCTTAACCTAGATTTCTTAGGGTAGCTCTGGAATTTTTTATTGTCCTTTAGCTGTCTCCAGAGCTGGAGAAGGACATGGTTGGGCTGGCGGTCGATCTTAGCAAATTGGACCCTTGGACCCCAGCCTGAATTAAATCATTAAACATTTGTTTTCGGGACACCCTTATGGGTCCCGATGGAGGAGCTCGAGTAGCCAGCATTTTGGTTTTATTTACCGGCAGGACCTCTGCTTCCTCCAAAAACCGAATATTGCGCCTAGTCCGCAGGCGTTCTGTTTCTCCCAGGTCGGCAACTAACTGGGCAGCCTGCTGGACTACGGCTTCTGACGCTACCAGGGGATTTAATATGGAGACTAGGGTGCCATAGGGATGGGAGGGAGCTTGCTGTAAAATTAAATCTCTCATCCCTGCTGAAAATTTGACCATATCAGGGCCATCAAATGTATCTTCATAGATAGCCTCTCTTATACCCAGTTCGCGGACATAGTTTTGAAGGTCCTCCATGGAGGACCACATGCCTGTATGTAAAGATATGTCTGATTTATTCGGCCATACCATATGGCAGGCCGCCATTAACCATTCTAGTATGGAATGGTTTTCATCACAATATTGATTACCTACATATAACCTCTGTCTGAGAGCAGGATGGACGGTCATGGTGGCCAACTTAGCTATTTCTGGGCCATTCACCAAGACACTTTCTGCCTCAGAATCCCACAGTCTCAATAACCAAGCCAGCACACTTTCACTAGGCTTATGCCGAAATCGTTGTACTAAGTCCATCAACTCCGCTGCCATGTATGGCTGAGCTGTAACATGTAAATGAGTCTGGGCAGGGGGCCATTAATCAGGCGGCACCCCTGCCGGTCTGTCCTGTACTTTTTTTGTTTTCTGGGTTATGACAGAACAGACTTCCAGTAGATCAGTCAGAATTGGACATTCAAGATCTGATTTGGATTTCTTGTTCTCCTGATCAACGAAGTCTGTTGATTCAGGAGTCTGGTCATCATTTATTGAAATGTTACAAATTGGGCCGACAGAAAGAAATAGAATTGGCTTCTTCCCTGTTAAAACGCCAAGTTTGTGCTCCAGCTTTTCAAAGCGGACTCTCAAAAGCTGATTTTCAGTTTCTGAAGCATTATTTCTTATATCCGCATGATTTAAGGCACTTAATAGGGGCCATGCCACCATGGAGACAGCCAGTTGTCTTTCTTTAGTAGTGAGGACATCCTTGCTAAGTCCTTGAAAATAGTCCGCCATGCGATATGGGGAGATATTGCCCATAACGCGTAAGGGACCTCATTTTTCAATGATAGTTGCTAACTCATAATAGGGTGATCCCTCAAATCCTGGGTTGTGCCCTGGAATCATTTTCTCTAGAGGAGTATTGTTCTCCCCCTTGACCCATTTATAGAAATTCCATAGAAAAAACATGATGTTAATTTCAGTATATTCAGTATATTCGGCCTGCCTGGCTTGCCAAGTGTATAACCAAGATGTTATAATCACAATATAATTGTGTGTAATCAATAGATATCAGGATGTTATAATTGCAACATAATCAAGAGAGTAAGGCAAAGCAGACAATGATAACAAAAAGAAAATAAGTGGAAGAGCTTACCCTTTGGTTGAGCTCACCACAAAACACCAAAAGAAAGGATCTCCAGAAAAGATCCTTCCCCACTGGTAGCCAGCTCTTAAATAGGTCTAGGAGGGGTGGAGCCTGGCTCCCACCCTTCCGGCAGCACAGGTGAATTGTCTTCAGCTGTGCTCCTCTGGCTGACTCATGGCTCATCTTAGGTGATTAATCGGAGGTTTAGGCTGTGTCTCAGCAGTTCCCATACACATGGCTAATTTAACAAATTTCAGATGAATGAAATCTTTTCAAAATTTGAGAAAATAAATATTTTATTTTTTGTAAGTAAAAAGGATTAGTGAAGTTGTTTATTCCTATTTGTACCAAAGATTTTTGTGTTATGCTTTTTATGCTGTTTTATAAGGGGCTCATTAAAGAAGATGTGGTGGATAACTACCATATCATGGTTGATTTGTGTCGAAAATCCTATAGGTAAAATTCTGAATTGTTTCTATTCTGGGTGTGGAAAGCATCAGTGACCTTGAATGCTTATAAGCAAATGTCAGCAAGATGTTAAAGTAAGTGCCTCTGCAGAGTGGAGGAAGTAATATGTGCTAAGTGTTTTTGTTTTTCTGCGTTTGCTTATTTTTTGGTTGTTTCTTTTTTTGTTTTTATGTACAAGGCATTGGCTACCAAATGAACTAAGGTTTGGCTTGTTGTGGCAAATTCTGAAGGTAGTAGTACTTCTGGGATTTGAACTCCAAAATTGTTTAGAGCTATAGTTTTGAAATGATTATCTCATATTTCCTAAGATTGGTGCAGGGTTTTGCATTTGGGCCGGAAGAACCCCAGGCACCTGTACAGGCTGGGAGGAGCGGTCCTTGTGAGCAGCTCGGCAGAGAAGGACCTGGGGGTCCTGATGGACGAGAGACTGAACATGAGCCAGCAGTGCGCTCTGGCAGCTCGAAAGGCAAATGGGATCCTGGGCTCCATCAGGAGAGGGGTGGCCAGCAGGGACAGGGAGGTGATTGTCTCTCTCTACTCGGCTCTTGTGAGGCCCCATCTGGAGTACTGTGTCCAGGTGTGGAGCCCTCAGTACAAGAAAGACATTGAGATTTTGGAAAGGGTCCAGAGGAGGGCGACTAAGATGATCAGGGGGCTGGAGCAGCTCCCCTATGAGGACAGGCTGAGGGAGTTGGGCTTGTTCAGCCTGGAGAAGAGAAGGCTGCGGGGTGACCTCATTGCAGCCTATCAATACCTGAAGGGAACCTACACCCAGGAGGGGAGTAAACTCTTCAAAAGGGCTGACAACAGCAGGACTAGGGGAAATGGTTTTAAGTTGAAGGAGGGAAGATTTAGGTTGGATGTTAGGGGGAAGTTCTTTACTAGGAGAGTGGTTAGGCCCTGGAATGGGCTGCCCAGGGAGGTTGTGGATGCCCTGTCCTTGGACGTGTTTAAGGCCAGGTTGGACGGGGTCCTGGGCAACCTGATCTGAATGTGTATGTTTGGTGGCCCTGCTAGGCAGGGGGGTTGGAACTACATGATCCTTGGGGTCCCTTCCAACCCGGGTGATTCTGTGATTCTGTGATTCTGTGAAGATTAAACTTTCTGTATCCAACACGTATAATGCATCAGTACCTAATGTGCTGTGGAGAAAATTGAAATTATGGACAAAAGAGAGATGGTGGAACATCTCATGGTGTATTAACTAAATTCTTTGTGTTCAATGATCCCCAGACCAAAATAAACAATTATACAGCAGCACAGTAGACACACACTAACTCAAGTTCAGAAAATGTGTAATGTAGGGTCTTTCAGCTGGTGCTATGTAGAGGGGGAGGCCTATGGGTCTCCTGGTAGCATCTAGGAAGGGAGAGATCTGCTTACATCAAAACTGCTTGAATTTTTTCCACAACTATTTTGCTGGGGAAGCACACAATTTTTACAGACAGTACATTGTTAGTCAAGCTTCATACCCTTAACCTGAAGATAACCTTTGGACTGAAGTGTTTCTGTATGATCTGTCAGATGGTGAATCTAACAGAATGCCAGGATTATCCAACACTGATGTAATGAGTTTGTTGATTGGGAAACTCAAATCAATTTCATTTACTGAGCCTGAAAAGTAATCAGGAAAGATCATGGCTTCCAGGTTAAATACCTTTGCTCTACTTTATACTGTTTTAAGTTAATTTTTCTAGTAGCCAGAATGACCAGAATAGGTAATCTTTAACCCTTACCATTGACTAACAAGGGTCACATAGTTTTTGCTGTTGTGATATAAATTGTCCTAGCACTAAATGTATTTCACTTTTGTTTGTTATAGTGTAGCAATGATGCTAGTAAAATGATCTTCCTTTAATTTTCATGGAAGTTGTTGCCCCTTCAATATTATTAGAATTCCAGATAGAAAGGTAAATACTATTTTTGCCTGCTTTCGGTCCAAGATTTCCTGCAGTAATTATATGGTCATATCTGAAAATGACAAAGATCAGCATAGCTTCACTGAAGTTAATAGATTATAGCAAAGGGAAAATTCAGATATGTTATTCAATGCATATCAATTTAGAAGTAAAAGGATTTGACCTAAAACTTTGACTGTGATTAATCTGAAAGTTTTAAGCCAAGTAAGCTATGCCCATAGCTAGAAGGTTGTAAAGTGCTTTTACAGATGAATTAGCCAACTGTAAGTCAGTTTAATACTAAGAGTATTGAATTATATGTTCATTAAAGATAGAGCTGGGGTAAAAAGCCATAGAGTTCTTGCATACGAATGGCCATTATTGCAACAGTTAGTTTCTGAGGCTGGAATCCAAGGAAAGAGAATCTCTAAATATCTGATCCACAGGACTACAGAATGGGAGTCTCCTTGGACTGGTGTCTCTGTAGTTTACATCTCTACATTTTTCAGCGTCACATTTTTCAGGTCAGAATCTATTGCTCCAACTCCCTTGCTGAAGGTCCAGTTGTCCATCTCCCCCAGAATTTGGTGAATTAGCAGAATAGCATGAAGGGTTTGGCCATCCTAATGGGCAAGAGAAAGCTCTTCCCACTCTTTTCTCCCTACTTATTCTCCATGCACAGCTTGGTCCTCTGTGCTATTTTTTGTTTTAATGGAACCTTTATACTATTCTGATTTTGAATGTAGAATAAAAAGAACAAAAATTTATTCAGGGAAGCCTCTTTTAGGCCATGTAAAGGAACCCTTATTTGAACATCTTCAGTTTGAGATAAATTATGTGCTTTTAAAAATCTACTCTAAGTAGCACAAAGCAATTGTGCATTTTAAGGCCTTTCAAATAGGCTTTCAAAATGAGCTTTCTTGAAATCATAATGAATTTATGCTCAAAATTAGCCAGCTGCAAAGAAGGGTTATTCTGCCAAAGAGATTATGCCACTCACAAACACTTGTAGGCCTGTATCATTTTTTAACTGAATAAAACAATTCTCCCAATGTACTAGTGAGATCTTTGTATTGTGCATAGAATATTTAACCCCTTATTTGCCAAAATTGATTTTCTTCTTAATTTAAGAATTTAATACTTAAGATATTGCAGAACCAAACTTTAGTTTCTTACTGTTTGTTAAATCTTCCCAGTGAGAAAAGCTTCCCAGAATGGAAAGCCCTGTTTTTATGGGGGCTACTACAAAAGTAATGCCTCCTATATTACTGTGTTGGCACACAACATGGGCAGTGGTGACAGCAATGTGAAAGACAAACCATGTTCCAGATATTCATGTGCAGCTGTCACACCACGAAATGAAGTATGTCTTGATCAGCTCATCTGCATGTATCAGCCAATGGTGGTAACTATGGTGAAAAAAATGGTGTTTTGTAGCTGAGGATTTGCTCTGTCAAGTAGTGTTATTATGTTCTTTTTATCTGTTGTAGTTTCCATGAAAATAAATAGGAGGCATTACTTTCAGAGTGACGTATGTCCCTCTGTGGTAAATTATCATTCCTTCAGTTTTGGGGTTCTTTCAATCTTTCTACTTGGAAAAAATTCCTCAGAGTTCTATTTCATGTTTGATATCCTCAATATTTTATACAATAAAAATGACAGGAAAGAACTCTTGTGTGGACCAAATTTCAGCGTTGACATTAGTTAACAGGAGCTGTGCACGTAAAGCAGAGTCAGAGAATCACAGAATTCTTTAGCTCAGAAAAGACCTTCAGAGGTCAAAGGGCCCACTTCTCTGCTTTGAGCAACACTACCTTTGCAGTCATACTGAACTTCAAAGTTAGATAGTTTTGATTTGAGTCATACCTACATATTTTCAAGGGAAGAGTTTGGCCCTTGAATGAATGTGCAACATGTATTGCATTATTTGTCCTTGTGTTATCTTTGCTGACATTTAAACAAAACAATGCTTTTTTTTTTTTTTTTTTTTTTTTTTCCCCCAGGAATTTCCAAATAATTTGGCATTTAATGTCAAAGAATTGTACCAAAACCAGTCTGCAACAGTAATGAATTTTGCAATGCTGTTTCAGACTCCCATCGGTGGCTCCATGTGTAGTAAGCAGTATTTCACTTACAATGGCAGATTGCCATTTTGAGGACAGCTTTTATTCAGAAACACAACCCCAGAAACACCGAGTAAGTGATGTTTCCTCTGTGATTAAAAGTAGTACATTTTAGTTTTTCTCTGCTATTTTTTTTGGAGAACATAGTGGCATTTTGTTTTATTTTTAGTTGAGGTTTTTTTTTTTTGAGCTCTCATTTTCAGTAAGCATATTGACAGACACCTCCTGTAGATGCATCTCTGCATTTTCAGAATGATGTGTTGTTTGCACACAGGATTCTGGTATAATTCTATAGGTGACTTGAAGTATTTTCCCCAGACCTCGTTATACTATTTAAATGGACTTTGAACTACCACTACTGCTATTGCTGCTGCTACCACTGTTAATTCCATCTTATTTATACTGCATGTATATGTCCCAGCTGAGACACTTTTCACTGAAAACAAGCAATCTAGGACTGTGATCTTATAAAACTCTTAATTTCAGTACCTTTCTCCAATACCCCATCACATAGCACAAAGGATGAAGCATGTGCTTTCTTTTCTGGTCTCATTCATTCTTTTCTTTCCTCCCAAATACCACCTGTTCACATTACTCATTTGTGCTTTGTGTTAATTAAAATCTTTAACAAAACTGAAAATGGTACAGTGATGCAGTCAGATCATCTACATTAGGTAATAACATTGCTTTTACAACTAAGGTTAGAAAAATGTGTCACTGTATCCCTAATAATGATACATTGTGGAGTTTTTTATAAGGTGAAAAAACTATTCTTGAAATATAAATGTAGTTATAAGACTGCTAAAAACCTCTAAATACAGCTCCTTAATTGCACTGAAAGCGTAGTTCAGCACTTTTTTCTTTTATGTGTGTCATCTGCTGTTATTAATTGCGTCATTGGTGTATCTGAGACTGATTAGGCAGAGTTTTAGGAAACGGTAGGAAACAGTGCTTGATATGACAAACTTACAGTCCACTGAAAGGAGAAAAGACATGCCATAAATGGGTAAATATGAGGGTGTTCTAGTGGCCTTGTATATCAGTTTTGATTTTGCTTTTTCCATTACACAGTATCGTCTTACGTGTCCAAATCTATTATGTTCATGAAGGGAGAGCTCTGATACTTGGAGTTCATATTGAGTTAGTAGCTCACATGGCAGGGCACTAAGATTCTGCCAGCTTCAGAAGTGAGGGGTACTCATTCCAACTGATCCTTGAAGCAGAATGGTAAGCACTCAATGTTGAGCTAAGGCTGCAGCTCTGGCAGGAGGGTATGCACCACCTACCTGGGACATGACCAGTATCTCCACTCAGACAGAGCTGCTGAAGGAAGAAGCATCTGTGCAGACCCTGGTCTGTGACTGGACCTTTCTCCTGGTTCAGAGGTGACTGGCAAACTCATCTATGTAAGATGTGCCCAAGTGGAGGACCTTCTGTAATAATTGACTGACCTGCAGGAGACAGTCAAAAGGCTGTGTACTACCATGGAGACAAAGATAGAGTCAGCCAAATTCACATGCAACCTGCATTGAATCCACAGTCTGGGGCCAAACAGCCCCAAACTCACCCACTGGCACATCCAGTTGGAGAAGTGATGAGAAATGGCAAATTGCTGTGAGAAAAACTAGCAAGAGGAAAAAGTCTGCCTCAAAGCCTGAGGTACCTCCACAGAATTGCTTCATGGTTCTGCAGACTGAGAAGGAAAAAGAAACAGCAAGTGGTAAGTCATCAGAACTGAATAAGGCAGCCAGATCTGCTCCCCACTGCATAATAACTATGGCAATTAAGAAAAAGTGACAGGTGATAGTGGTGGATGATTCTGAGGGGTACTGAGGCACCCATTTGTTGCCCTGACCCGCTACCTAGAGAAGCCTGCTACTTACTTGGGGCCTGCGTCAAGAATGTGAAAGAGAGGCTGCCAGACCTCGTATGTCCCACAAACTACTAACTCCGCTGCTGCTGTTTCAAATAGGCACCAGTGACACAGCTATTAGCAACATCAAGAGGGACTACAAGGAGCTGGGAGCAGCATTGAAGAACTCAGGAGCACAGGTAGTCTTCTACCTCGGATGGGGAGGGAAAAGGCTGATAGAATTAAGAAAATCAATAAATGGTTAAGGGTACAGTGTCATGAACAGGGCTTCAGCTTCAATGAACAACTTACTGGATAAGAAATGGTAGGATGGTTGCACACGGGGAGTTGCAGTCAACAGCACTGTCTCCAAGTGGAGACCAGTGATGAGTAGCGTTCCTCAGGGATCGGTGTTGGGACCAGTGTTATTTAACATCTTTGTAGGCGACATGGACAATGGGATCAAGTGCACCCTCAGCAAGTTTGCAGATGACACCTAGCTGAGTGGTGCAGTTTATGCAATGTCATGGTTCTATGTTTTTTTGTTTTCTGGGTTTCAGTATTCCACAACGAAACATCATGTTGTGTATGGGGTGTTAAATTGTTAATTCCCCCATTCCAGGTACCTATCCCTGTACATTACTGAAGTCATGGGATCTGGCCCTTCTGGGTGGGGGGCGCTCTCTTAGTGCATTGCAGTGGGTGCTGCAGGGTGCTTTCCTAGCTGTCGTAAGCTTTTCAGGTTTGATGTGGTCCTGGGAACTCTCTAATCTTGTCTGATTTATTAATCTCAATTTCAATTAAACTGTATAGATTGTGTTATCTTGTATTCCGGTATTATAGTAAAATAAGTTTTCCTCCATAGATTGTTGCTGCTGCTCTTTTCCTCCCTTCCTTCCTTACAATTTTTGTGGGACTAGGGTTGGGGGGAGGGCAGAGGCCTGTCGCCCCTGTCACGGACATAGATTGATCTGGTCGACTCCGTAACAGATTTTTGGCGCCCAACGTGGGGCTCGTAGCTATTACGCTTTTGGAACGAATCTCTTTTTCTTTCTGGTCTTACAGAGCTTCATTAGGGAGAGATTTAGGAAAGGTCTTAGAAGCATGGGGACCCGCAGTGTCATGGGATTTTACTCTTGAACACCTGTGGGATCCTGAGAAACTAAGCCAGTATTTGAGTCAGGGACAATGCGGCTTACATAAATCTAAGAAGGTACAAATTATTTGGGGTTTGGCTCGTGCTTACCGTGCCCTATATAATACCATTCTGGAGAGAGAGAGTTTCCGAGCTGAGGTTCAAGCCAAAGGGGAAAATCCCCAAGTCAAATCTAATCAATTACAGGAGACACCAGTAACAATACCAGTTGCTCCTGTGGAGGGCAAGTAATGGAAACGAGTGTCTTCGTGTATTGAACGAAAGAGAGAAGAGAAGGAGGTGGAGGAAGATCCAGGCGAGGGGCCCTCCTCAGAACCACCACCATCGTGAAAGGCAAAAGGGAAAACTAGGAGACGTGCAGAAGACAGTGATGAAGATGAAATCTCTATTACTATTCACCAGCCTCTGAAGATGACTGAAATCCAAGGTTCAAGAAAGGAGTTTACACGGCACCCGAATGAAACTCTTGTTTCCTGGTTGGTTTGCTGTTGGGACTGTGGGGCCTATAGCTTGTCTCTGGATGGTAATGAAGCTCGCCAACTAGGCGCCATTGCCAGAGATCCAGCTATTGATAGAGGAATTAGTCAATGATCAGATGAGGCTGCCTCCCTCTGGGAACGAGTGTTAACAGCCGTGAAGGAAAAGTATCCCTTCAAAAATGGCTTGAAGATTGCGATGAAGAAATGGGATACAGTTGAAAAGGGTATCCAGTATTTGAGGGAAATAGGTGTGGTGGAAATGTTGTATGACCCTAACTTTGTTCCTAACCACCCATGCTGAAACTACGACCCTGAAATAGTGAGGATGATGCCTGAGATATGGCAGAAAATCGTGACAACAGCTCCGGACAAATAGGCTTCTACACTAACGTCAGCATGTGACAGATACAACAAACAACAGACAATGCCCTTAGTTTATGAATTAATTGTTAAGCTCCAAATCTACAAGCAATTGCTGTCCCCAATTCATGGTGCCGTTGATGCTATATCAAAAATGATGGAGCAAGTGTCTCAACTGATTAACCGTGACAAACCTGTAGCAGTATCAGAGACGCTTGATGAAAATCAGGATAATAAAAAGTGTCTGATGAAGGAGATGATGAAATTTATGCGAGCCCATCTAACTGAAGATGATGAACCTTCCTTCTCACGTGCGCCATCAAAAATCTTAGCTGTTAGAGGCAGACGTTCTCCAGCTCAAGTAAGGGATAATACACCGCGAATTGTCTTATGGCATTATCTACGTGACCATGGCGAAGACATGAGGAAGTGGGACTGTGTACCTACTGCTGTACTATGAGCCCGGGTGAAAGAATTACAAGGCAGATCTACCACCAGTGCAGTTGCTCCAGTTATCACAGGTAATGAATAAAGGGGCCCTGCCCTCAGTCGGGGGGAGGAAAGGGATGATAGAGTATATTGGACTGTGTGGATTTGATGGCCTGGCACATCGGAACCACTGAAATATAAGGCCCTGGTAGACACTGGTGCATAGTGCGCTCTGATGCCCTCGAGTCATGAAGGGACAGAATCAATCCATATTTCTGGAGTGACCGGGGGCTCTCAAGAATTGACTGTGTTGGAGGCTGAGATAAGCCTCACTGGTAAGGACTGGCAAAAACATCCTATTGTGATGGGCCCAGGGGCTCCATGTATATTAGGTATTGATTATGTCAGAAGGGGGCATTTCAAGGATCCTAAGGGGTATCGATGGGCCTTTGGAATAGCTGCTGTGGACACAGACAACATTAAGCAGCTGTCTGTTTTGCCTGGCCTGTCAGAAAATCCGTCTGTTGTGGGGCTGCTGCGAGTAAAAGAGCAACAGGTACCAATTGCTACAAAAACGGTGCACAGGCGGCAGTACCACACCAACAGGGATTCTTTGCTCCCCATTCCTAAGTTCCAGTATACCTGGAACCGTTTGCCCATGGGGTGGAAACACAGCCTGACCTTTTGCCATGGGTTGATCCTAACTGTATTGGAACAGGGCAGTGCTCCTGAGCACCTGCTGTACGTTGATGATATCATTGTGTGGGGCAGTCCAGCAGAACAAGTCTTCACGAAAGGAGAGCGAATAATCCAAATTCTTCTGAGTGCTGGTTTTGCGATTAAGCAAAGCAGAGTGAAAGATTCAGTTCCTAGGTATAAAGTGGCAAGATGGCCGTCGTCCCATCCCGACCGATGTGATCGACAAAATCACTGCTATGTCTCCACCCACTAGCAAAAGAGAGACACAAACTTTTCTGGGTGCAGTGGGCTTTTGGGGAATGCTCGTTCCCAACTACAGCCTCGTTGTAAGCTACCTTTACCATGTGACGCGAATGAGAAATGAGTTTACATGGGGCCCTGAGCAGCAGCAGGCTTTTGAACAGACTAAACAGGAGATAGCCCGTGCCGTGGCCCTAGGGCCAGTACGGACGGGACAGGGTATAAAGAACATCCTCTATACTGCTGCTGGGGAGAACGGTCCCACTTGGAGTTTGTGGCGAAGAGTCTCAGGAGAGACCCGAGGCCGACCCCTGGGATTCTGGAGTCGGGCGTACAGGGGGTCAGAAGAGGGCTACACTCCAACTGAGAAGAAGATCTTAGCTGCGTATGAGGGGGTTCGGGCTGCTTCTGAAGTAGTCGGTACTGAAACACAGCTCCTTCTGGCATCTCGACTGCCTGTATTGAACTGGATGTTCAAGAGAAAGGTTCCCTCCACCCATCATGCTACTGATGCCGCTTGGAGTAAGTGGATTGCATTGATTACACAGTGTGTGTGGATGGGGAACCTCAGCCGTCCAGGAATCCTTGAGGTCATCATGGACTGGCCTGAAGGTAAAAAGTTTGGAACACCAACAGCAGAAAAAGTACCTCGTGCTAAAGAGGCCCCACCATAGAATGAACTACCAGAGAATGAGAAGAAATATGCCCTGTTCACAGATGAATCGTGTCGTATTGTGGGAAAGCATCGCAGATGGAAATCTGCTGTGTGAAGCACCACACGACAAGTTGCAGAGGCCACTTAAGGGAAAGGAGAATCAAGCCAATGTGCAGAGGTAATGGCTGTTCAACTGGCCTTAGATGTCGCTGAATGGGAGAGGTGGCCAATGCTCTATCGTTACACTGACTCATGGATGGTAAAACGTCTGAAACACCATATTGGGTCTCGAGAAACAAGTCCTGTGGCGACATGGCACCCTGAAAAGAATTGAGTCGGATAATGGGACTCATTTCAGAAACTCTCTTGTAAATACTTGGGCCAAAGATCATGGCATTGAGGGGATTTACGATATTCCCTCTCATGCTCTAGCCTGTGGTAAAATTGAACGATACAATCAATAGTCAATACCAGAGGATCTATCAATTGTGATGGTCCTAACCAATCCAGTTCTCTACATACCCTAGAGGGTGTTCAAGTCCCTGTTGTACTTGTAAAGAGCATGTTAGGAAAGGCAGTTTGGGTTCTTCCAGCTTCTGGAAAGGGCAAACCTCTCTGTGGTACAGTTTTTGCCCGGGGACCCGGATCCGCTTGGTGGGTATTGTAGAAGAATGGGGTTGTCCAATGTGTACCACAGGGAAAATTGATGCTAGGGGAGTGCAGTTACTAATTCTATGTGTGTGTGTGTATACACACATATATATATATATATATATATAGCCGTGTGTGTAATGCATTGTAATCATTTTTGTTTGTATGTATGTATATATATTTTAAGCATGATGTAACCATGTAGAATAAGGGGTGGAATGTCGTGGTTCTATGTTTTCCTCCATAGATTGTTGCCGCTGCTCTTTTCCTCCTTTCCTTCCTTCCCTTTTTTTGTGGGACTGGGGTGGGGGGGGAGGGCAGAGGCTTGTCGCCCCCTGTCGCGGACATAGATTGATCTAGTCAACTCCGTGACAAACGTGTGACCTGAAGGTTGAGGGAGGTGATTCTGCCTTTCCAGTCTGCTCTTGTGGGACCCCACCTGGATTACTGAGTCTAGTGCTGGAGCCCCCAACACAAGGGGGAGTTGTTGGAGCAGGTCCATAGGAGGGCCATGAAGATGATAACAGGGTTAGAGCACCTCCCCTATGAGGACTTGCTGGGAGAGATGGGGCTCTTCAGCCTGGAGAAGAGAAGATTCCAGGGGGGACCTTATAGAGGCCTTCCAGTACCTGTAGGGGCCTGCAAAAAAGTTGGGGAGGGACCTTTTATAAGGGTATGTAGCAACAGGATTAGGGGAAATGGTTTTAAACTGGCAGAGCATACATTAGACTAGATATTCAGAAGATGATATTTACTGTGAGGGAGGTGGGACACTATAACAGGTTGCCCAGTGAGGTTGTGAATGTCACCTCCCTGGTGGTGTTCAAGGCTAGGCTGGATGGGGTTTGAGCAACCTGGTCTAGTGGATGGTGTCCCTGCCTATAGCAGGGGTGTTGGAACTAGGTTATCTTAAAGGTCCCTTTCCAACCCAAACCATTTTATGATATTTACTGGATGGTTTTATCTTGATCTGGCAGTGTGGTGAAAGTAAGGTATCTTAACAAGGACTGAAATGGTTTTTGTGCTCTATTGGAAGTCTATTGATACTAAAGCTTGTAAGCGAGAGTGCAATAGTCTCTTCCATGTTTGTTTTGTCTGGCATTTTTCCTTTGCCAAATAGACACATCCATCCAAAACCAGTAAGGTGACCTGGTTCCTCACTGATGTGACGTATTACTGTGAGATTTGTACTTTTTTTTTTTTTTAACATTACTTTTCCTTAAGGCTGCTATAAAATATTTATATTCTAATGGAATAGATGCACGTCAATCCAAGTTGGCAGCAAAGTTCTAGCAAGTTAACTCTTAGGAAGGTTATTGTTCTGAAAGTGGGACCTTAGTCTACATTTAGAGAACTCTCAGATTCAGATCCTATAGAAGCCTACACCAAAAATGTGAAATTTATCATAGCTTAAATTTGGAAGTTTGTGCAGTGGTTTGGCTGTGAATTATCTGGATTAGGTCCTAAAACCTGTGATAATTCCTGATTTTGCTGTTACTGTTCAGCCTTAACTGAAGTCAGACTTTTCCCCTATCTCATAGGTGTGTTGGAAAATGAAACCCACTTCAAATATGCAACAGATTCCTTGAGATCTCTGAAAATTCCTATGCAGAAAAGGCAGTAAATCAATTCAAGCATGTAAACAGATTGTTAAGTTTCAGTAGTGAAGAGTAAGATTAATGCTGGGATCTGAGGAACTGATGAAGTCACTCTTGCTAGAAGTAAGCAAATATGAAATCCTAGCAAACATTCTTCATTTCCAGGATTAGTAAGCAAAACAAGCAACAACAACAAAGAACTTTTATTTTTCGTTTTCCCTACCCACATGACCTCTTTGAAGGGAGAGAAAACTGAGGTTTCAGAGCGTTTTCCCCCCTGTTCTTTACTTCATTTGAATTAAAGTGCTCTGTGCAGTGAGGGCCACGTCCCTCCCCCTCCTCATCAATATTTTAATGACTTATCAGAAAGCAAATGACTTGTTTACTTTAAAATCTCAGGATCGCATAAAGGGTGAGGCAAAGGTGTCCACTGGAAACAGAGACCTTGAACAGCTGACCGCTGCTGTGAAACTAGTAAAAGAAAAGCAGGATCTCCAACTATCTGAGCACAGTGATATTCAGAAAAATGTCGTTCAACAGCATCTCAATTCTGACAGATCTCAGTGGTGCACCACAGGATCCCTTGGCAGTTGTTTGAGATGGTAAGTGCCTTCCTGTGCTTGATTCACGTGAGGAAAAAGAATGATAAAATGGACAACAAAAAGAAAAATATGCAAGTTATTTTTGAATAATAAGCACTTTGGAATAACAAAGTATCTGCAAATTCCTGTGGCTTGTGTCATTTAGTAGGATTTAACGTCTTGTATGTAGTGATCTCAGCCCACGCTTTTTAATACAGAGTTTAGGTGGCCTTAGGATAAAAATACAGCTGGTAGTAAATGTGGCCAAACTTCACTGGGGTTACAGAGATGCTTCCAAGCCTGAATGTATGGAAAGGACAACTTTTTGTGATCTACATTCAGATGCTGCTTGAAAAATTTTTTTGTTCTTCGCAGTTATCTTCTCAGCTGAAACATTCTTATAATATTCTTTATATGAATGCCTAGCAGAAGAAAAGCAAAAAATAGTTGGTTTTTCTTCTGTGTCAATGTGTATTTTTTGCTTTCTCCCTATACTGACCTTTAACTCCCTTGTTTTGGGTTTCCTTGCTCCACTACAACTGCAATTCCAAGATTGCAGCCATTTCTTTCTTTCATTACCTTTTGTTCATGGAAATATTTTTGTTGAATTAATTGCTGGTGGTTTCCATGTAGTTGTGGAACTATGAAGCTGCCTGCTTGCAGTTGCTTTATCTACCTAGCTGTTTTCTGTATTTCACAGTAAAGCCCGGAGTTGCCTCTGCCAGGGCCTTGATCTTTGCTCTGTATGTATGACAGAGTATCATAGATCTGCAATTCTCACCAACTTCAGCATGCCCTGATTTGAGCTAGGGAATGCTTCTCATACTTCTTCCAGAAGTTGATATTTAAAATGGTGACCACTTGGTCTGAACAAGGACAGAAATGTGTTTTTCCTCCATAGCTGTACTGCATTCAGTCAATATGCTTCAGTTCTGTCTAACATTTAGATTTTACAGTTGATGATAGAGATGCGTACCTCTCCCTCTTGTTTCTCAGCTGGAAAGTGTGATGGGAGTGCTGACATCAGACTGGGAATTGAGCAGAGGTGCTAAGGCTGCTACTGTATGAAAATGATAAAGTGTCAGGGGAGTGAGTTAGGAAAGATTAAAAAATGATATAGTCAGGAAGGCTAAACCCTTGAACTCCCTGAGGATCTGTGAAGTCTGCCCTTCAAATACTTTAACGAGTAGCATTTTCTTTTGCTGAAATGCTACTAGATCCAGAAGTCTATTACAGGGTATAGGTTTCTTACGTATATGTAGCAAATGCTCCCAAATACATCAAACATGTGAATGCACTTACTAAACATAAAAAATGAGATGGAAACCTTAAAAGCATTACAGTGATATGTTCTGTTTTCTTCTCCTGACACAAAAAGACAACTCCATTCTCTCTCAGGAATACATCAAAAAGGTTCTTCTAACCAGTCCATATATCATTTTCTGAGTTAGAAAGTTTGAGCTTTATGTAGCTACACAAAACCACTGCCCAACTCTGCATGAAGGAAAACTTCCCAAATTGATGCAAAATTGAAAATTAATATTTAATTTACTCTGCTCTCCTTGAAATATTTTTTTTTTAACTAATTCTAGAGGAATACAGGAATTCTTTGCCTTTTCCTGAAATTAACAGGCTTCATTACTGTTATCAATTAGTACTATTCTACTGTTATTGCTACTAATGAACATTCACTAGCTAGCTCGTGTGTTCACAAAACTACTTTCTATCTGTATAGATCACTGTTTCTTCCAGTTAATAGCCAATATTTTTCTGCAGAGATGATCACACTAGGTGAGACCCATTATAGACTGAGGAGAAAGTGAATACAGAGAAGAGCAAGGTAAAACAGCTACCTAAGCTCTATTTTCTAATCTCCTCCCTTTCCTGTGTTTCTCTTTCTATATTTTCTCTTCTGCTTTGCAAATTTCATAGAGTTGTAGAATGGCTTGTGTTGGAAGGGACCTCAAGGATTGGCAGGTTCCAACACCCCTGCTACAGGCAGGGTTGCCGGCAGCTAGATCAAGTACTATAGCAGATTGCCCAGGGCCCCATTCAACCTGTCCTTAAACACCTCCAGGGCATCCACAACCACTCTGGGAAACCTGTTCCAGTACCTCACTGCTCTCTGTGTGTTTTTTTTTTTTTTTTTAAAAAAAAAAAAAAATTCCCTGACATTTAATATAAATCTCCCTTGCCCTATCACTATCTACCTGTATAAAAAATTGATTTCCCTCATCTTTATGAGAAATTCTTTTAAATATCAGAAGGCCACAATGAGGTCTCCCCACAGCTTTCTTTTCCAAGCTGAACAAGCCCAGTTCCTTCAACCTGTCTTCATAGGAGAAATACTCTAGCCCTCTGATAATCTTTGTGGCCCTACTCTGGACCCTCTCCAAATGCTCCATGTCTTTCCTGTATCGGAAGCCCCAGGTTTGGACAAGGTACTCCAGCTTGGGCCTCACAAGGGCAGAATAGAGAGGGACAACCCCTCCCCCTACTGGCCGCCCCTCTTCTGATGGAACCCAGGGTGCTGTTGGACTTCTAGGCTGCAAGTTCACAATGCTGGCTCATGATAAGTTTTTCATCAACCAGGACATCTAAGTTCTTCTCAGCAGGGCTACTTTCAAGGAGTTCTTATTTCAGTTTGTATACATATCTGGGATTAAATTGACCTAAGTGTGAAACCCCACACTTAGTCATGTTGAACCTCATTAGGTTTACAAGGGTCCTCCTTTTGATTTTTATTGATGTCCCTTTGGATGGTACCCCTTCTTTCTGCTGTATCAACCGCACTGCTCAGCTTGGTGTCATCAGCAAGCTTGCTGAGGATGCACTTAATCCCGTAATCTATGTAATTGATAAAGATGTTAAAGAGTACCAGACCCAAAACAGGCCCCTGGTGGACACTGCTTGTTTCCAGCTTCCACCTGGGCATAGAGCTATTGATCACAAACCTCTGGATGTGAACTTCCAACCAATTCCTTATCCACTGAATAGTCCATCCTTCAAATCTATGTATCTCCAATTTAGAGGTGAGGAGGTGGTGGGGGACCATTTCAAAGGCCTTGCACAAGTCCAGGTAGATGACATTGGTCTCCTTCCCTTTGTCTACTGATGTTGTCACTTCATTGTAGAAGGCCACCAGATTGTTCAGGCATGACCCTCCCTTGGTGAAGTCATGCTGGCTGCTAATGGCACACAACTGCATTGGTTTAACAAATTGTTGTGCGTGAGGTGATACTCTAACTTTTTTGTGCTCTTAGACCTGTCCTCGTGAATAGGCTCTTTACAGGTTTGTTTGTTTTTTGATATTCTCCAAGGTTGAGCAAAAATAAACATTATTTGACTTACAGATTAAACATGGAAGTGCATTCTGTCCCATCAAAAAAAGAAACTGTTCTGGATAGAAGAGGAAACAATAGTTGTGTACCTTAGTTACACTGCATAATTCAACATTGGATATGAATGATGAGAAGTAAAGATCACCTTGCTGTCTTCTAAGTGGTCTGGCTTTAAAGTGCTGGCGAAAACAAGTATATGGAAAGCAAATACTGTCTTTAGCGTCTTGACCGTCTCATGTAACATTGTTGTCTGAATGTAAAACATTTATTCTGAGTTGTCTCCATCAATAAGAGAAAGACACAAGTCCTTGTAGAGAATAATTAATCCCTTTTCAAAAATTTGTTTCGTAAGATCATGCTGATAACTTTCTCAAGGTGGCTGTCAATTTCCTTTGCCTATAAATGTGCACTTAAAGCTACTTAGCTTTTAGATTACTAGTTACCAGACAAAAATGGTGAGTCCCATTTCCCACATCCATGGTAAGAATGCTGGTGCTCTACATATTAAGTATGCTTACACATTGTCTTTTTCTGTGTTTTGCAGATCTTTGAAGTCTCTGTGCTGAATTCTGCATGTGTGCATATTACTTCTTCTATGGACTAATGATCTATGGCCAGAGCTATGGAGTGTGACAATGGTGTTTGTGTCCAATCTATCAAACGCCATTATCACACTAAATAGCTACTGGTAGATGAGACGTCAATTCAGAAACATGTGAATTGTGGTAATACATTTTCCCACTGTACTGCGGAATAAATGAGCTTTTTACATGTCAGGATGACTCCTTTCTTTTATAAGGAAACCCACCATAATATGTGGGAAGTATATACTCTGCCATGTGCGTTTCCAGATTCCCACTGCAGAACACCTAAGAGTCATCTAGAATCACAGAATGGTTTGGGTTGGAAAGAACCTATAAGATCTAGTTCTGAACCCCTTGCTATAGGCAGGGTCATCTCCCACTAGACCATGTTGCTCAAAGCCTTGTCCAGCCTGACTCTTAGGACCCTCCTAAGAGCAATGACCTGTGAGTGCAATAGAGCAAGGTTTTAAAATTTGTTAAGATGGCTTTAGTCTGAGGTATTAGGTGTTTTCTACTATTAATTGTTTGTATATGTATAAATGTATAATTATTGCAGTGTAATTGCACATGTAGCAGAACTCAAGGACAGTGATTTAAGAGGACAAAAAATCAAGATGATACATCTAAACTGCAGTCAGATTAGTTTCTTTCTCTAGTGTTGATTAGTCCTCAATAGTTTCTTTCTCGCTTGGCACTCACTGCTTATCAATACAAAGTAGAACATAGTCTGATTTTTTTTATTATTTTTTTTTTTTAAATCTTTCTCAGCACTGATCTTCCTTGCACTCTGTCATGGTTTTTCATGGTTTTCTTTAAAATTTTTGCACGTTTCTGGGATGTCCAAAACTGGCATAATCGTACTGCTAGGTTTCCTGAATGTGCTTCTCATTACGATATTGGTTGGGGATCTGCCCCAAAGCTAGATAATATTGTGTGGTGGGGAGTGTGGAGAAATTTGTGAGAAAACTTAGAGAAGTGGGCACCTCCAGTGTCATGGAGTTTCACTCCTGAACACCTGCAGAACCCTGAAAGTTTAGGCAAGTGTTTCATAGAGGGACATTGTAGTTCCAGCAGATCTAAGGAGGCACAAATTATTTGGGGCCTGGATTACTACTGAGCCCTGCTCAACATTACTCAAGGGAAAAAGAATGTCTCCAAACCTGCAATGGAAGCTCAATCGGAGAAAAGACCTATGTTGGTGTCAGTTGCCTCCACAGAAGGAAAAAAGTGGCTGTGAAGATCATCTTGCTTAGAATGGAAAGAGGAAGAAAAGAAAGAGGAAGAAGAGGAAGAGGAAAAAGGGGAGGAAGAGGAGGAGCCGTTAAAAAAAAACAAAAAAAAACAATGCAAACTCCACTACAAAGGTGATTGCTCCAGTTACTGTGGAACATGGCAAAACCCATAAGGATTCTGATCACAACTCATGGGAGAATAATGATAGAGATAAGAAATAGAGGGGCACTACCCTCAGTCAGTGGGAGGTAAGGGATGATAGAGTATAATGGACTGTGTGGATTTCAGGGCCTGGCACATTCGACCCTGTCACGGAGTTGACTAGATCAATCTATGTCCGTGGCAGGGGGGCAACAGGCCTCTGCCTTCCCCCACCTCTACCCCAGTCCCACAAAAATGGGAAGGAAGGAAGGGAGGAAAAGAACAGCAGCAACAATCTATGGAGGAAAACTTATTTTACTATAATACCGGAATACAAGACAACACAATATAATGCAATTCAATTGAAATTGAGATTAATAAATCAGACAAAATGAGAGAGAGAGTTCCTGGGACCGAGTCAAACCTGAAAAGCTTGGAAGGGCTAGGAAAGCACCCTCCAGCACCCACTGCAAGGCAGCAAGAGAGCGCCTCTCCCACACGGAAGGGCCAGATCCCATGACTTCTGTAATGTACAGGGATAGGTACCTGGAATTGGGGCATTAACAATTTAACGCTCCATACACTACATGGTGTTTCGATGTGGAATACTGAAACCCAGAAAACAAAAAAACATAGAACCATGACATTCCACCCCTTATTCTACATCGTTACATCATGCTTAAAATATATATACATATATATATACATATTTACAAATAAACAAACAAAATAAACAAAATGATTAAAATGCATTACACACACATGGCTATATACATATAAATAGAATTAGTAACTGCACTCCCCCGGCATCAAGTTTCCTTGTGGTACACATTGGACATCCCCATTCTTCTGCATTACCCACCAAGTGGATCCTGGTCCCTGGGCAAAAACTGTACCACAGAGAGGTTTGAACTTTCCAGAAGCTGGAAGAACCCAAACTGCCTTTCCTAACATGTTCTTTACATGTACAACGGGGACTTTACCTCCCTCTACAGTATGTAGGGAACTGGATTGGTTAGGACCATCACGATTGATAGATACTCTGGTATTGACTAACCAGGTGGCTTCTGCCAAATACTTCTCCTAGTGCTTAAATGTTCCGCCACCCAGTGCTTTTAGCATCATTTTTAACAATCCATTGTATCGTTCAATTTTACCAGAGGCTGGTGCATGATAGGGAATATGGCAAATCCACTCAATGCCATGATCTTTGGCCCAAGTATTTACAAGAGAATTTTAGAAATGAGTCCCATTATCTGACTCAATCCTTTCTGGGGTGCCATGTCGCCACAGGACTTGTTTCTTGAGACCCAATATGGTGTTTCGGGCGGTAGCATGGCGTCCTGCAAATGTTTCGAGCCACCCAGTGGTTGCCTCCACCATAGTAAGCACATAATGCTTACCATTGCGAGATCGTGGCAAGGTGATATAATCAACCTGCCATGCCTTCCCATATTTATACTTTTGCCATCGCCCTTCCTCCCAGAGAGGTTTCATCCTCTTGGCTTGTTTGATGATGGCACATGTTTCACAGTTATGAATAACTTGTGCAATGGCATCCATAGTTAAGTCCACCCCTCGGTCTCTAGCTCCCTTGATGACCTGAGGTCTCATGGGCCCACTGAGCTAGAAATAATTCACCCTTGTTCTGCCTGTCCAGGTCTATTTCAACCACTTCAATTCTGGCAGCTCAGTCTACCTGATGGTTATTTTGCTGTTCTTCAGTAGCCTGACTCTTGGGCACATGAGCAACTACATGGTGCACCTTCACAACCATATTCTTTGTTCGGGCAGCAATGTCTTTCCACAGTTCAGCAGCCCAAATAGGTTTACCCCTTCTTTGCCAGTTATTTTGCTCCCACTGCTGTAACCACCCCCATAAGGTATTCGCTACCATCCATGAGTCAGTGTAGAGATAGAGCATTGGCCACCTCTCCTGTTCAGCAACATCTAAGGCCAGTTGGACAGCCTTTACCTCTGCAAATTGGCTTGATTCTCCTTTCCCTTCAGTGGCCTCTGCAACTTGTCGTGTGGGGCTCCACACAGCAGATTTCCATCTGCGATGCTTTCCCACAATATGACATGATCCATCTGTGAACAAGGCATATTTCTTTTCGTTCTCTGGTAGTTCATTCTATGGTGGGGCCTCTTTAGCACGAGCTATTTTTCTGCTGTTGGTGTTCCAAACTTTTTACCTTCAGGCCAGTCCATGGTGACCTCTAGGATTCCTGGACGGCTGAGGTTCTCCATCCATGCTCGTTGTGTAATCAGTGCAATCCACTTACTCCTAGTGGCATCAGTAGCATGATGGGTGGCGGGAACCTTTCCTTTAAACATCCAGTTCAGCACTGGCAGTCGAGGTACCAGAATAAGCTGTGTTTCAGTACCGACTACTTCAGAAGCAGCCCGAACCCCCTCATACGCGGCTAAGATATCCTTCTCAGTTGGAGTGTAGCCCTCTTCTGACCCCCTGTAGGCTCGACTCCAGAATCCCAGGGGTTGGCCTCGGGTCTCTCCTGAGGCTCTTTGCCACAAACTCCAAGTGGGACCGTTCTCTCCAGCAGCAGTATAGAGGATGGTATTTATACCCCGTCCTGTCTGTACTGGCCGTAGGGCCACAACATGGGCTATCTCCTGTTTAATCTGTTCAAAAGCCTGCTGCTGCTCAGGGCCCCATGTAAACTCATTTCTCATTCGCGTCACATGGTAAAGGTCGCTTACAATGAGGCTGTAGTTGGGAACGAGCATTCCCCCAAAAGCCCACTGCACCCAGAAAAGTTTGTGTCTCTCTTTTGCTAGTGGGTGGAGACATAGCAGTGATTTTGTTGATCACATCTGTCGGGATGTGACGACGGCCATCTTGCCACTTTATACCTGGGAACTGAATCTCCTGGGCAGGTCCTTTCACTTTGCTTCGCTTAATAGCAAAACCAGCACTCAGAAGAATTTGTATTATTCGCTCTCCTTTCGTGAAGACTTCTGCTGTATCGCCCCACACAATGATGTCATCAATGTACTGTAAGTGCTCAGGAGCACTGCCCTGTTCCAATACAGTTTGGATCAACCCATGGCAAATGGTCGGGCTGTGTTTCCACCCCTGGGGCAAACGGTTCCAGGTATACTGAATGCCCCTCCATGTAAAAGCAAACTGTGGCTTACATTCTTTGGCCAAAGGAATGGAAAAGAAGGCGTTAGCAATGTCAATGGTGGCATACCATTTGGCCGCTCTTGACTCCAGTTCATACTGGAGTTCTAACATGTCCGGCACAGCAGCACTCAGTGGGGGTGTGACTTCATTCAGACCACGGTAGTCCATCGTCAGCCTCCATTCTCCACTGGCTTTACGCACTGGCCATATGGGGCTGTTAAAAGGTGAGTGAGTTTTGCTGATCACTCCCTGGCTCTCTAGTTGACGAATCCACTTATGAAGTGGGAGCAAAGAGTCCCTGTTGGTTTGGTACTGCCAACTGTGCACCATTTTTGTAGCAATTGGTACCTGTTGCTCTTTTACTCGCAGCAGCCCCACAACAGACAGATCTTCTGACAGGCCAGGCAAAACAGACAGCTGCTTGATGTTGTCTGTGTCCACAGCAGCTATTCCAAAGGCCCATCGATACCCCTTAGGATCCTTGAAATGCCCCCTTCTGACATAATCAATACCTAGTATACATGGAGCCCCTGGGCCCGTCACAGTAGGATGTTTTTGCCAGTCCTTTCCAGTGAGGCTTATCTCGGCCTCCAACACAGTCAATTCTTGAGAGCCCCCGGTCACTCCAGAAATATGGATTGATTCTGTCCCTTCATGACTCGAGGGCTTCAGAGTGCACTGTGCACCAGTGTCCACCAGGGCCTTATATTTCAGTGGTTCTGATGTGCCAGGCCATCGAATCCACACAGTCCAATATACTCTATTATCCCTTCCCCCCCCGACTGAGGGCAGGGCCCCTTTATTCATTACCTGTGGTAACTGGAGCAACTGCACTGGTGGTTGATCTGCCTTGTAATTCTTTCACCCGTGCTCGTAGTACAGGAGTAGGTTGACCGTGCCACTTCCTCATGTATTCTCTATGGTCACGTAGGTAATGCCATAAGACAATTCTCGGTGTGTTTTCCCTTACTTGAGCCGTAGAGCGTCTGCCTCTAACAGCTGAGATTTTTGATGGCGCACGTGAGAAGGAAGGTTCATCATCTTTAGTTTGGTGAGCTCGCATAAATTTCATCATCTCCTTCATCTCCTTCATCTCCTTCATTAGACTCTTTTGATTATCCCGATCTTCATCAAGCGTCTCTGATACTGCTACAGGTTTGTCGCGGTTAATCAGTTGAGACACTTGCTCCATCATTTTTGATATAGCATCAACGGCAGCATGAATTGGGGACAGCAATTGTTCGTAGTTTTGGAGCGTAACAATTAATTCATAAACTAAGGGCATTCTCTGTTGTTCGTTGTATCTGTCACTTGCTGACATTAGTGTAGCGGCGTATTTGTCCAGTGCTGTTGTCACGAGTTTCTGCCATATCTCAGGCGTCGTCCTCACTATTTCAGGGTCGTAGTTTCAGCATGGGTGGTTAGGAACAAAGTTAGGGTCATACAACATTTCCACCACACCTATTTCCCGCAAATACTGGATACCCTTTTCAACTGTATCCCATTTCTTCATTGCAATCTTCAAGCCATTTTTGAAGGGATACTTTTCATTCACGGCTGTTAACACTCGTTCCCAGAGGGAGGCAGCCTCATCTGATCATTGACTAATTCCTCTATCAATAGCTGGATCTCTGGCAATGGCACCTAGTTGGCGAGCTTCATTACCATCCAGAGACAAGCTATGGGCCCCATTGTCCCAACAGCGAACCAACCAGGAAACAAGACTTTCATTCGGGTGCCGTGTAAACTCCTTTCTTGAACCTTGGATTTCAGTCATCTTTAGAGGCCAGCGAGTAGTAATAGAGATTTCCTCCTCATCACTCTCTTCTGCATGTTTCCTAGTTTTCCCTTTTGCCTTTCGTGATGGTGGTGGTTCTGAGGAGGGCCCCTCGCCTGGATCTTCCTCCACCTCCTCCTCCTCCTCTTCTCTTTTTCGTTCAAGACACGAAGACACTCGTTTCCATTTCTTGCCCTCCACAGGAGCAACTGGAGCAATGATAACGAGTGGGTTCATCGGTGGTGCCTGCTAAAAAGGGGTTAATGAATTGAAGTTAACAAGAGGAGGGAAAAAGAAAAAAAAAAAAAAGAAGCACTACCCAGACGAAGTAGTGCTCAAAGTTTACAAATATCCCAGAATACTGGCAGTACGCCTAATCTTTCAAGGTCAGGTTTTCCAGCACAAAAACCTGAACTGCTGATAATCCTCCCTAACAAAGCTCTCTAAGAGCAGAGAGGAAAAGAGATTCGTTGTTAAAGCATAATAGCTACGAGCCCCACATTGGGCGCCAAAAATCTGTCACGGAGTTGACCAGATCAATCTATGTTCATGACAGGGGCGACAGGCCTCTGCCCTTCCCCCCCAACCCCAGTCCCACAAAAATTGGGAAGAAGGAAGGGGGGAAAAGAGCAGCAGCAACAATCTATGGTGGGAAAACTTATTTTACTATAATATCGGAATACAAGATAACACAATACATAAAACTTAGTTGAAATTGAGATTAATAAATCAGACAAGATGAGGGAGAGAGAGTTCCTGGGACCGATTCAAACCTGAAAAGCTTGGAACGGCTAGGAAAGCACCCTCCAGCACCTACTGCAAGGCAGCAAGAGTGCACCCCCCCCACCCAGAAGGGCCAGATCCCGTGACTGCTGTAATGTACAGGGATAGGTACTTGGAATTGGGGCAGTGACACTTTAATGCCCCGTACACTACATGATGTTTTGATGTGGAATACTGAAGCGCAAAACAAACAAACAACAACAAAAAAAAAAAAAAAAAAAAAAAAGCATAGAACCATGACAAGAGGTGACCAGTGCTTTATCTTTATGCTGACTCATGGATGGTGGCAAATGCCTTATGGCGGTGGTTCCAGCATTGGGAACAAAACAACTGGCAACAAAGGTGTAAATGTATTTGGGCTGCTCAACTGTTCAAAGGCATTGCTTCCTGAATAAAGAACATGGTTGCAAAGGTGTGTCATGTAGATGCTCATGTGCCAAATAGGGCTACCGAAGAACTACAAAATAACCAACAGGTAGATCAAGCTACCAATACTGAGGTGGTGCAGTGGAATTACCAGGTCACAGCCATAACCAGTATGTGAGCATGTGAGTACCCGTAGTGGTGTTGAGAATATATCCACCCTTGCTTTCTCTCCCCATCTCAGTGGTGCTTTTGTCTATGTTTCCAGGAGCACGTATACACTCCAAGCTTGCGCAGGTTGCCTCCCTCCTTCCTTTTCTGGTGTGCCAGATATCAAACCGGAGAAGGCTGCATTCCTCAGCTCAACCTTTTTTTAAACTGTTGCTGGGAGGGGTGAGTTAATTCCTCTTTCTTAGTTATCTTGTTCTATTGTGCCTCTATCTCAAATCAAGGCTCTCTTTTTGCCTTTGTTTGCTTTACGGGTAGCTCAAATAGACTTGGACTGGCAAAACAAGGGTAAATTATTCCTAGCTTGGTGGGTCCATGAGACATCAAGCCATCAAGGAAGAAATGTAAAACATAAGTGGGCTAGAGACCAATGTGATGGATTTAACTATGAACGCTATTGCACAGGTTATTCATGACTGTGGAACATGCATCACACAGTTTGGGTCCTTCCAGCTTCTGGAAAGGGCAAACCTCTCCATGGTACTGTTTTTGCCCAGGGACCTGGGTACACTTGGTGGGTGATGCAGAAAGATGGGGAAGTTCAATGTGTACCACAAGGGAATTTGATGTTGGGGGAGTGCAGTCAGTAATTCCTTGTGTATATATGTATATGTGCGTGTGTTTAATGCATGTTAATTATTATTTGTTTGTATATATATTAAGCGCGATGTGGAATAAGGGGTGGAATGTCATGGTTTTATGATTTTGAATTGATATTCCATATCGTAACATCATGTAGTGCATTGGGAGTTAAAGAGTTAACATTGCAGTTCTGTGGATTGTCATAAGTTCTGGTTGCCTGATCTCAGAAGAGAAGAATGAACTATTGCTTCCAGAAGAATTTTTTTTTTTTTTTTTCTATTTTCCATTCAGAGGGAAAGATTAAACTGACTGGGAGTCATGAGACTGTTTCCTTTTTTTGCCTGCATTGCTCTGTGTGCTCCCTTGCCATCTTGCCTACAGCATTAGAGTATGGACTTCGGTTTTGGACATTCTGTCTCTCATTTTATTTGATTTATTAACTTCAATTCCAGTTATACTGTATTATCTCACATTCCACTATCACATTACTAAATTTGTTTTTTCCCTTATCTCGTTGCTTATGTTTTCCTTGTCTGGGCACCTCTCCCTACCTTTTCTCTTCCCCCTTTCCCCCGGCATGGGTCCATAGATCCTTTCACCCCACTGGTCACAAAACTGGGCTTAGCTGGGCCAAACCATGACACCTATATATGTTCCAATCCCTCATACTGAAGGTGCCAGTATGCTCTGACCTGTGTTGATACAGTGAGCAGACTACTGCAGGCCTATCCAGTACCTCAAGCAAATCAATCCACCATCAAGGCACTCACCAAGCTGATGGCAGCATATGTTACTCCTCAGGTCATTGAGAGTGACTAAGGAATACATTTTACAGGTGCACTGATACAAAAGTGGGCCCAGGAAAATAACATTGAATGTGGTTCCATCTGCTTTATAATCCAATGGAAGCAGGCCTGATAGAACAGTATAATAGCATTCTAAAGACAGCTCTGAAGACTGACTCCCAGTCCCTGCAGGGGTGGACCAAAGGACTGCATGAGACGCTGAGAGATTTAAATGAAAGACTGAGAGATGGTCGACCCAGTGCCATGCATGTATTACAAAACACTTGGGCCTCCCTGCTTAGGATCCAAATTAAGGGAAATGATGTATGCTTGAAACCCTAAGTTTGGACGCTGAATAATCTTCTGTTCCCTGCCCCTGAGGACCTTGAGATGGGGGCTCATAAAGTAAAGTGGCCTTGGGATGTGCAAGTAGGACTGAAGTGGTGCAGCCTACTTGCACTATTGGGGAGGTTACTAGAAGAGGGAGAATCAGTAACTCCATGAATAATTGGTACATAGATCCCAGAAACTATAATGCAAACCACCATTTTCATTGTGAAGGGGGTGCTGTGCTCCTTTGGAAGCTCAGAACCTTTCCTCATGTGCCTGATATAATCATCCTACTGTCAATATCAGATCAAAGGGTGTGGTACAAACGGTCTGGACATAACACTTTTCAGTCAGGAATACTGACCCAAGACTAATACCGCATGTATTTTACCTTGGAGGGTGGACTTACCTGTTCTGGTACCTGTTAAAAAAATTTTTTACACCCCCTGAGATTAGCAGCACACAAGATCACCAGCAAGAGCAACATCACTGAACCTTGATATGCTCCAATACCATTGAAGAGTCATTGTTACATTATGTTATTTAATGGCATTCAATGGTAGAATTTATCAAAGGAAAAAAACTGGTGTAAAGCAAACAAAGGTGATGAGAGAGCCTTTATTTGAGATACAGGCATTATAGAACAAGATATCAAAGAAAGAGGAATTAACTCACCCCTCCCAGCAAGACTTTGGAAAAAAGGGTGACCTGAGGAATGTAGCCTTCTCCAGTTCGAACTCTGGCTCAGGAAGAAGGGATGGGGGGGGGGAAGAGAAACCTGCTCAGAATCTGACTGCATATGCGCTCCTGGAAGCACCTCTGTGATGGTGTCATGGTTCTATGTTTTTTGTTTGTTTTGGGTTTCAGTATTCCACATCAAAACATCATGTAGTGTACGGGGCATTAAAGTGTCACTGCCCCAATTCCAGGTACCTATCCCTGTACATTACAGAAGTCACAGGACTGAGGACAGGATCTGGCCCTTCCGCGTGGGGGGGGCGCTCTCTTGCTGCCTGGCAGTGGGTGCTGGAGGGTGCTTTCCTAGCCGTTCCAAGCTTTTCAGGATTTATTTGGTCCTGGGAACTCTCTCATCTTGTCTGATTTATTAATCTCAATTTCAATTAAATTGTATTATATTTTGATATCTTGTATTCCGATATTACAGTAAAATAAGTTTTCCTCCATAGATTGTTGCCGCTGTTCTTTTCCTCCCTTCCTTCCTTCCCATTTTTGTGGGACTGGGGGGGGGGGGGGGGAGGGCAGAGGCCTGTTGCCCCCTGTCAGGGCCGTAGATGGATCTAGTCAACTCTGTGACAGATTTTGGTGCGTTGGCCAGGAAATAGCTGCTTTTTAGCTTTTAGAACAAATGTCTTTTTCTTTTTGCTCTTAGAGAGCTTCATTAAGGAGCATTAACAGTGTTGCAAGCAGGAGCAGAGAGGCGATTGTTCCCCTGTACTCAGCACTAGTGAGGCCGCACCTCGAGTATTGTGTCCAGTTTTGGGCCCCTCACTGCAAGAAAGATATTGAGGCCCTGGAACGTGTTCAAAGGAGGGCAACAAAGCTGGTGAGGGGTCTGGAACACAGGCCATATGAGGAGAGGCTGAAGGAGCTGGGAATGTTCAGCCTGAGGAAGAGGAGGCTCAGGGGAGACCTCATTGCTCTCTATAACTTCCTGAAGGGAGGTTGTAGTGAGCTGGGGGTTGGCCTCTTCTCTCGTGTCATTAGTGATAGGACCAGAGGGAATGGTTTCAAGCTATGCGAGGGGAGATTCAGGCTGGCAATTAGGAAGTATTACTTTTCAGAAAGGGTGGTCAGGCACTGGAATGGACTGCCCAGGGAGGTGGTGGAGTCACCGACCCTGGGGGTGTTCAAGGAAAGGCTGGATGTTGTGTTGGGGGACATGGTTTAGGGGGAGCTATTGGGAACAGGTGAATGGTTGGACTGGATGATCTTTTAGGTCTTTTCCAACCTTGGTGATTCTATGATTCTATGATTATTATCAGTAGTTCAGGTTTCTGTGCTGGAAAACCTGACCTTGAGAGATTAGGCGTACTGCAAGTATTCTGGGATATTTGTAAACTTTGAGCACTACTCAGTCTGGGTAGTGCCATTTTTTCTTTTTCTTTTTTTTCCCTCCTCTTGTTAGCTTCAATTCATTAACCCCTTTTTAGCAGGCACCAGCGATGAACCCACACTTTATTGTGGGGGTGCTGTGTAAAGGATTAAAAGCAATGGTGTTACAACCTACTGGCCAATAATCCAGCTCACACTTATGTGTTGTGGAATTGCAACCGTATATAGCTACCTAATGACACTGATAGAGTCACCTATATTTTACCTATATGCAATGTGGTATGATTTGAATTATGACATTTTGATTAGCCTGGACTGTCAGAAGATCCGTCTGTTGTGGGGTTGCTACAAAAACAGTGCACAGGCGGCAGTACCGCACCAACAGGGATTCCTTGCTCCCCATTCATAAGTCGATTCGTCAACTAGAGAGCCAGGGAGTGATCAGCAAAACTCACTCGCCTTTTAACAGCCCCATATGGCCAGTGCGTAAAGCCAGTGGAGAATGGAGGCTGACGGTGGACTACCGTGGCCTGAATGAAGTCACACCCCCGCTGAGTGCTGCTGTGCCGGACATGTTAGAACTCCAGTATGAACTGGAGTCAAAAGCAGCCAAGTGGTATGCCACCATTGACATTGCTAACGCCTTCTTTTCCATTCCTTTGGCCAAAGAATGTAAGCCACAGTTTGCTTTCACATGGAGGGGCATTCGGTATACCTCGAACCATTTGCCCCAGGGGTGGAAACACAGCCCAACCATTTGCCATGGGTTGATCCAAACTGTATTGGAACAGGGCTGTGCTCCTGAGCACCTGCAGTACATTGATGGTATCATTGTGTGGGGCGATACAGCAGAAGAAGTCTTCACGAAATCAGAGCGAGTAATCCAAATTCTTTCTGAGTGCTGGTTTTGCTATTAAGCGAAGCAAAGTGAAAGGACCTGCCCAGGAGATTCAGTTCCTAGGTATAAAGTGGCAAGATGGCCGTCGTCACGTCCCGACAGATGTGATCGTGTGCTATGTCTCCACCCACTAGTAAAAGAGAGACACAATCTTTTCTGGGTGCAGAGTGCTTTTGGATTATGCACGTTCCAAACTACAGCCTCATTGTAAGCCCCCTTTATTATGTGACGTGAATGAGAAATGAGTTTACATGGGGCCCTGAGCAGCAGCAGGCTTTTGAACAGATTAAACAGGAGATAGCCCATGTCGTGGCCCTAGGGCCAGTATGGATGGGACAGGAATTAAAGACCATCCTCTATACTGCTGCTGGAGAGAAAGGTCCCACTTGGGTTTGTGGCAAAGAGCCTCAGGAGAGACCCGAGGCTGACCTCTGGGATTCTGGCGTCGAGCCTACAGGGGGTCGGAAGAGGGCTACTGTCCAACTGAAAAGGAAATCTTAGCCACGTATGAGAATTTCTTGTTTGTAAGTGAATGGTATGTAAGATATATGTTGAACACAATAAAGGCGAACTATTCTGATGCTACAAGAAACTGTGAGAGCTCTCTAACTCGACTGAGTCTGACAGCTAATAAATAAAATTGGAGAGAGAGAGATTTTCCAAAACCAAAACCTACTTTGAACTGAAAGCACATGGCTTTGAAACACACCCACACCCTCCGCCAGGCAGTGAGTGAGACAGAGATGGAAGCTCCCATCCAAGAGCAAGATCCTGTAACTTCTGTGAAGTATCTTCCTCTCTGACCATGTGATCCTCTTGGACATGTAGTTCTTCTTCTCTTTTGAAAACCAGGTATCTGTAAAGTTGTCAGTTCACAGAACTGGAACATTAACTCTTTAATTACCTGTGCTCCTCGTGATGTCATGATGTGGAATACCAATAGCAAAATTACAAAACTATGATACTTAGTCTGAACTCGCCCACAGTGATCTGGAGAATCAGACCCCACAGGATGTCTTTCCCCGGTATATACTCCTGAATTGGGGTGATAGACACCTTGTACTCCTGGGGTGGTAGACGCCCAACCCGTTTCAACCACATTTGGGTTATGGGGATTATCTGTCTCCCGAACCCACCTGTCATTGCGTTATTGCCTGAAAATGGATTTGGGTCACCAAATATGATTTATGTTTCTGCAGCAGAATCTACTAGTGCCATAACCAGTTTCAAATTATTTCAGGATCAATGAAAAGTTATTTCAACATAGGGTCTCTGGTCCCCTCTAGAGACCCTAGTCCTGTGGAATTTTGGCTCCTCTGTCATGACATCAGCTCTGCAGTTCCCAGTTTCCTCTGATGGCTCGACTGTGGCTGCCTGGGCTACTTGAGGAAATTTATGTTTTTTCAATGGGACTATGAAGTCTTCTAGATTCCACATGTTTTGTGGAATCTATGAGTCTAACTCCTTTCCTTTTAGGGGAGGATTGGAATCTCTGTCTGTCTGGTAATTGTTTCCGTAGTTGTAATAAGACCTGATTAGTCTGTCCATCAATCTTTTGAAATTGAACTCCTGCTCTAATCATGTCATTCAGCATTTGTTTTCTTGAGACCCTGATGGATACATATTGAATTACCTTAGGGGCAGGTCTCCTAGGTTGTGGTAGTGGATGGATCTCTGACTTTTCCACCACCATTCGGACATTGCACCTGGCCCGTAGGTGCTCTGTCTCCCCCAGATCTGCCACCAATTAGGCATCCTGTTGTATTATGGCCTCCGAGGCCACTAGGGGATGCAGTATGGATATCAAAGTACCATACTGATGTGGCAGAGCTTACTGCAGGATGACACCCCTAATTTGTGCTGGAAATTTTATCAGGTCCGGGCTCTCAAAATCCTCCTCATAGATTGCCTTCTTCATGCCTAATTCTCAAATGTAGTTTTGGAAGTCCTCCATAGAGGACCATAAGCCTGTATTTAATAGTGTGTCACTCTTATTTGTCCAGGTTGCATGGCATGTGACCATTAACCATGTAATCAGTGAATTATTTTCTTCATTATGTTGGACAGCTGCATATAGTCACTGCCTGAGGGCAGGGTGAGTGGTAATGGTTGCCAGTTTTGAAATTTCTGGTCCATTTACCACAATGTTTTTTGCCTCCATGTCATATAATCAGAGCAGCCACGCTGGCATGCTCTCTCTCAGTTTTTGTCTAAACCGCTGAACTAAGTCCATTAATTCAGCTGCCATGTATGGGCGAGCTGTTACCTGCAGCGTGCTCTGGGCAGGGGGCCACTGGTCCGGGGTCACCACACTGGCCTATCCTGTGTTCTATTTGTTTTTTGAGTTACAACTGGTTGGATCTCAAAGGGCTCTAGTGGAAAAAAAGCTCTAGTGGAGCCTCAAGTTCTGACCTTTTAGTGCTTACATTTACAGAGTCCAGTTTATGTGGATTCTCTTGTACAGGGTCCCCAGTAATTTCCCTTGTGGCTTTCCCTTGTAGGACTAACAAAGTGCGGGAAGTAACTTAAGTACTGTTACAGGAGATTATTCCAAGATTTGGAATTCCAGCAACTATTTGCTCTGACCGAGGGCCTCACTATGCAGCTAAGGTAGTAACATAAATAAGCCAACAATTGGGGATTGATTGGCAGTTACATATTCCCTATCGGCCACAGTCAAATGGTCAGGTAGAGAAAATGAATCATCTGAACAAATTGCAAATTGTTAAATTAGGGCAGGAGGCTGGGGTGACCTTGGCCTCAAGCTTTACCATTGTCTATCCTGAGAATAAGAACCAAACCTTGAGTGAAGGAAGGATTGAGCCCATTTGAAATATTATATGGTAGACCATATATGATTCAGAAATGCACAATGGGCAAGGGGATTCGATGGATGTGTTCATAATGTTAAACCTGGAGACTACATGTATGTCAAATCCCTCTCAGATGCACCTCTCAAACCCAAGTGGGAAGGACAGTTTCTGGTAATATTAACATCGTACACAGCAATCAGTGTGATAGAACAAGCATTGTGGATCCGTCCTACTAGAGTCAAAAAGATGATGAAGCCTCTGTGAACTGTTGAAGAGAAGGAATCTCTTAAGCTTAAACTTAAGAAGGCATCACTAATTTTTGCAAGTAGTATTTGTATAGGACTTGCTTCAGCCTGTTGGGAAAAGTGACAAAGAACCTCAATTGGACCCTAAATATTTCAAATTGTTGGGTACGCACGACGCTGCCAAGAGATGGAGGGATGGAATTCCCTCAGTACGGGATTCCCTCCACCAATTGGGCACTATGGGATGGAGCAGGAGGTAGGCGTAAGTGTGCATATGAAAATATGGCAACAGGAATAAAAGGACCCAAATTCAATTTACAGCTATGGACGGATCTCAGTGTAACTATATTTAGGAGAGATGGTACAGGTAGATCAACAGGTGTAGGGGAATTTAATGTCTCCCGTTGGGATGGAGTACAGTTTTGCAATCTTTAGGGTCCAAGGAAAAATGAAACAAAAAACCCTTGCTCCAATACCACGTTTATAAAGGATCAGAGAAGTGCCCCTTGGGACCAGGGCTTTGGTGGCTCTGCAGTGATAGACAGGCAAGGAAGACCCTCCCTAAGAACTGGAGGAGACATTGTGTAGGAGGGTATTTAGTGCTTCATAATTCTTTTTTCAATGGAACAGTCCATCCCCCAGGGATACTAAGAACCCCCTGGAAAATAGTGAAATGTGTACATAACCCTCTTATAGACAGGCCCTCCAGGTTCCATAGTTTTGTTAGGTGGTTTATTCCTTGCCTTGGAGTAAGTGAATTAGAAAAAGCCATTGTCAACATATCAGCCACTTTAGAGGGTACTGAGAATTCCACAGTATCCTCCCTCAGTAAAGTAGTCCTACAAAATAGAATGGCATTGGATCTTCTAATTGCAAAGGAAGGGGGAGTACACGTGAGTTGTTGTATGTATATAGATCAGTCTCAGTTTATTACAAATCTTAATCAGGGAAATGGGGAAGGAAAGGCTGGAGAGTATTATGAATTAGGGTGATGGGGAAGGGAAAGCAGGTGATAGAAAAGATAAGAAAGAAGCAAGAATTACATGAAGTGGGGATAGTCACCACCAAGATCCAGCAGCATCCAGTTGCACGCCGTTCCGATGGTCCAAGGCAAAAGCACAGGGGAGAGCGGCAGCAGCAGAGTGGCGGGCCTTAGACAGCAAGCAGGTACAGCGACAGAGTAAGTCCAGGAGGAAGAGGCAGGTCTCAGGCAGCAGGCCTAGGAGAGTCCATCAGCAGGCAGGCACCACTTTGTAAAGCATCTGATGTCAGACACCTCTTCTTCTTCAGCATGCAGTCATCACGTCATGAAGAATCTGATGTCAGACACTTCTTCTTCAGCATGCAAGCATCATGTCATGAGGAATCCGATGGAAGAAACCTGCCCTCATGTTTTTTGGTCCCTTTTTTATCCTTCTGCTGCCAACATGGCATTCCTGGGCTCTTGGGTGAGAGTCATGAGCAGCAACCACTGAGATGGCTATCTCCCTTGAGATAAGCCCGCACAAAAGACTGCTTCCCGGCCACTAAGCTGCAGCTTATCTCTCTCTCGTTGCCCCTGGCCTGAAAATCTTCAGACAAACGATTTTGCCAAGCCTGACCAGGACTTGCCTGGACTTGTCCATCTGTGTCCTCTAGACAAAGGATTTCTCAACCTTTGCCCAGGACGTGTCCATCAGTGTTCCTCAGCAAGCTTTGAGACAATGGTGCTAAATAATAATCTCTTAAAGAGACATGGAAAAAGCATAAATTGAGACAGAAAATGGAGAGTGGAGCATATTTCCGAAAATCATCAGATAATAACAGAATAATTTAGCAAAAGAATTTGCTAGGATATAGAAAAGGGGGGGGATTGAATAAAGGGATAATTTTTCATATACTGTTCAAATTGTAAAGTAGTTGAGCACGAACAATTGGAAAGATGTGGGGTATCTCAACCGTAACCCAAGGAGCCACATCCTAGAAACCATCCTAGAAACTGAACCAGTTGAAGCCGGAATTCATACAGCCTTCATCGCCATGACCACCAGGAGGCACCACAAGTGTAGAAGCATTAGTTAGGGTGTAGTTCGGTGCGTAGAATGGGCATAGAATATTGTAATGAGTTTCTAGAAGTAATTGTAACAACCACTCCTTGTCTTAGAAATACTATGAATATGCATGTATTCTTTCTATAAATGAAGGCGTTTACCTGCTTTCGATGTGAAGATTAGGAAGGGGCTACCCCCTCTGCACCTGGCGTGTGCCCAGCGCTGAATAAGCATACTTTCTTTATAACTATTCAGTGGTTATAGAGTTCAATTCCACAAGTCAAAACCTTTTGAGGAATGCACAGAAAGTGTATGTTAGAAGGAAAGAAAAGAGTCAGAAACAAAAGGCAAGAGTTATGATCTCTATAGTAGATCAAATGGTAAGATAGAAAATGGAAATCTGGCAAGGAAAGGGTTTCTGAGGAATGAAAAATTAAGGTGGCAACTTTCCCCTCCCCAACCACAACAAGGACAGGTACAGAGAAAATGTTTTTCAACTGTAATTAAGAAGAGATTTAATGGCTAAAATGGGAATGCAAATTGGTGTGATCAAGGGACGGGGAGAATATGACACAGTACAGTACAGAATATGGTACAGTATGGCCCTGCATGGGTGTCAGTCACGTAATAAAGGAAGAAACAAAGGTAAATTTAAGGAGAAAAAAAAAGTGCTGCGAATTTGATAGCTTTACTGGTTTGGGTGCAGGCTTTCTCTTGGAGGGGAGAGGTTTTGGGTGTTCCCCGCAGACCAGCAGGAGAAATCGTAGTTCATGCGGGGGCAATGCATTGCATGTGAAGTGGTTGGAAGGAGCTGTGAACAAGTTTTCTGTTGGCAACTGACACTCCTTTGTTGGAAGGGGAAATTTTTAGAAAGATCTCCTTTAGGATGTATGCTTTAACACTGGAAAAAGGGGGAATAGGAGAGGTTAGTGGGGAGCTGAGACTAGATGATTATTATGACCCCTTTCAACCCACGCCATTCTATGATGACCCTCTGTCACGGAGTTGACCAGATCAATCTATGTCCGTGACAGGGGCGACAGGCCTCTGCCCTCCCCCCCACCCCAGTCCCACAAAAAATGGGAAGGAAGGAAAAGAGGAAAAGAACAGCGGCAACAATCTATGGAGGAAAACTTATTTTACTATAATATCGGAATACAAGATAACACAATATATACAATTTAATTGATATTGAGATGAATAAATCAGACAAGATGAGAGAGAGAGAGTTCCCGGGACCGAGTCAAACCTGAAAACCTTGGAATGGCTAGGAAAGTACCCTCCAGCACCCACTGCAAGGCAGCAAGAGAGCGCCCCCCCCACCCGGAATTGGGGCAGTGACACTTTAATGCCCTGTACACTACATGATGTTTTGATATGGAATACTGAAACCCAAAAACGAAAAAAAACATAGAACCATGACATTCCACCCCTTATTCTACATGGTTACATAATGCTTAATATATATATATACATATATACAAACAAACGAAAAATGATTAAAATGCATTACACACATATGGCTATATACATATACATAGAATTAGTAACTGCACTCCCCCGGCATCAAGTTTCCTTGTGGTACACATTGGACATCCCCATTCTTCTGCATTACCCACCAAGTGGATCCTGGTCCCTGGGCAAAAACTGTACCACAGAGAGGTTTGCCCTTTCCAGAAGCTGGAAGAACCCAAACTGCCTTTCCTAACATGTTCTTTACATGTACAACGGGGACTTTATCTCCCTCTACGGTATGTAGGGAACTGGATTGGTTAGGACCATCACGATTGATAGATCCTCTGGTATTGACTAACCAGGTGGCTTCTGCCAAATACTTCTCCCAGTGCTTAAATGTTCCGCCACCCAGTGCTTTTAGCATCGCTTTTAACAATCCATTGTATCGTTCAATTTTACCAGAGGCTGGTGCATGGTAGAAAATATGGTAAATCCACTCGATGCCATGATCTTTGGCCCAAGTATTTACAAGAGAATTTTTGAAATGAGTCCCATTATCTGTAGTTAACAAAATACGCAAGTTAGAGATGTAGTCAACGAAATAGTAAAGCGGGGGCTGTCAAGGTCACCAGGCATAACAGGATCTGCATGGGCCCCTTGCGTGGTTAACGGAATACGAGAAAGGGGGGCTGTGGAAAATATCAGGCTCTGCGGGGGCTCCTTGACTCATGAGAAACCATGATGAGACATGGAAAGACAAGACATGCCACACGTCTATTGGGCACAGATAACCGTAGCAAGGGTGATTGGTAGCACTGTGATATAAGGGACAACTATAAGAAGAGTGTGTAAACGCCATTTTGCCGCTCACTACATTGGTGTCATAAAAGCGTGTGATTTGGCCATGGCTGTCTGAGCACTTCACGACAGAGGTTGCCGAAGCAAAGGCAACAATTATCTGACTCAATCCTTTCCGGGTTGCCATGTCGCCACAGGACTTGTTTCTCGAGACCTAATATGGTGTTTCAGGCGGTAGCATGGGGTACTGCATATGTTTCCAGACACCCAGTGGTTACCTCCACCATAGTAAGCACATAATGCTTACCATTGCGAGATCGTGGCAAGGTGATATAATCAACCTGCCATGCCTCCCCATATTTGTACTTTTGCCATTGCCCTTCCTCCCAGAGAGGTTTCATCCTCTTGGCTTGTTTGATGAAGGCACGTTTCACAGTTATGAATAACCTGTGCAACGGCATCCGTAGTAGTGATTTTTGCATCACATAGCAGTGATTTTGTCGATCACATCTGACGGGATGTGACGACGGCCATCTTGCCACTTTATACCTAGGAACGGAATCTCCTGGGCAGGTCCTTTCACTTTGCTTCGTGTCATGGTTAATCAGATGAGACACTTGCTCCGTCATTTTTGATATAGCAGCCACGGGAGCATGAATTGGGGACAGCAATTTTTCGTAGTTTTGGAGCGTAACAATTAATTCATAAACCAAGGGCGTTCTCTGTTTTTCGTTGAATCTGTCACACGCTGACATTAGTGTAGAGGCATATTTCTCCAGCGCTGTTGTCACGATTTTCTGCCATACCTCAGGCGTTGTCCTCACTCTTTCAGGGTCGCGGTCTTGGCGTGGGTGGTTAGGAACAAAGTTAGGGTCATACAACATTTCCACCACGCCTATTTCCCTCAAATACTGGATCCCCATTTTTCAACTGTATTCCATTTTTTCATTGCAATCTTCAAGCCATTTTTGAAGGGATACTTTTCCTTCACGGCTATTAACACTCGTTCCCAGAGGGAGGCAGCCTCATCTGAACATCGACTAATTCCTCTATCAATAGCTGGATCTCTGGCAATGGCGCCTAGTTGGCGAGCTTCATTACCATCTAGAGACAAGCTATGGGCGCCACTGTCCCAACAGCGAACCAACCAGGAAACAAGAGTTTCATTCGGGCGCCGTGTAAACTCCTTTCTTGAACCTTGGATTTCAGTCATCTTTAGAGGCCGGCGAGTAGTAATAGAGACTTCCTCTTCATCACTCTCTTCTGCATGTCTCTTAGTTTTCCCTTTTGCCTTTCGCGTTGGTGGTGGTTCTGAGGAGGGCCCCTCGCCTGGATCTTCCTCCACCTCCTCCTCCTCCTCTTCTCTTTTTCGTTCAAGACGCGAAGACACTCGTTTCCATTTCTTGCCCTCCACAGGAGCAACTGGAGCAACGATAACGAGCGGGTTCATCGGTGGTGCCTGCTAAAAAGGGGTTAATGAATTGAAGCTAACAAGAGGAGGGAAAAAGAAAAAAAAAAAAATGGCACTACCCAGACGAAGTAGTGCTCAAAGTTTACAAATATCCCAGAACACTGGCAGTACGCCTCATCTTTCAAGGTCAGGTTTTCCAGCACAGAAACCTGAACTACTGATAATGCTCCGTAATGAAGCTCTCTAAGAGCAGAGAAAAAAAGAGATTCGTTCTAAAAGCTAAAAAGCAGTGTACCCCACGTTGGGCAAAAAAAAAAATCTGCCACGGAGTTGATCAGATCAATCTATGTCCGTGACAGGGGCGACAGGCCTCTGCCCTTCCCCCCCCACCCCAGTCCCACAAAAATGGGAAGGAAGGAAGGGAGGAAAAGAACAGCGACAACAATCTATGGTGGAAAACTTAATTTACTATAATACCGGAATACAGGATAAAAAAAATAATACAATTTAATTGAAATTGCGATTAATAAATCAGACAAGATGAGAGAGAGAGTTCCCGGGACCATGTGAAATCTGAAAAGCTTGGAAGGGCTAGGAAAGCACCCTCCAGCACCCACTGCAAGGCAGTAAGAGAGCGCCCCCCCCCCCCACACACACACAGTAGGGCCACATCCCATCACTTCTGTAATGTACAGGGATAGGTACCTGGAATTGGGGCATTAACACTTCAGTGAAGACTTTACATACTACTCTTTAAAACTTGAAGCAAAGAGAATGGCCCCCTGTCATGGTTCTATGTTTTTTTGTTTTTGGGTTTCTGTATTCCACATCAAAACATCATGTAGTGTACGGGGTATTTTAAAGTGTCAAAAAAGTGGGACTGGGGTGGGAGGGAAGGGCAGAGGCCTGTCGCCCCTGTCACGGACATAGATTGATCTGGTCAACTCCGTGACAGATTTTTGGCGCCCAATGTGGGGCGGCTGCTTTTTAGCTTTTAGAACGAATCTCTTTTTCTCTCTGCTCTTAGAGAGCTTCATTAGGGAGCATTATCAGTAGTTCAGGTTTCTGTGCTGGAAAACCTGACCTTGAAAGATTAGGCGTACTGCCAGTGTTCTGGGATATTTGTAAACTTTGAGCACTACTTAGTCTGGGTAGTGCCTTTTTTTCTTTTTTTTTTCCCCCCCCTCTTCTTAGCTTCAATTCATTAACCCCTTTTTAGCAAGCACCAGCGATGAACCCACTCGTTATCGTGGGGATGCTGGGTAAAGGATTAAAAGCAATGGTGTTATTCACAACCTACTGTTGGCCAGTAATCCATCTCACACTTACGTGTTGTGGAATTGCATTCATATATAACTACCTAAGGGCACTGATGGAGACAACTATGTTTTACCTACTTGCAATGTGGTATGATTTGAATTTTGACATTTACATCCCAGAAGGAATGGCTAATTTCACAAACAACTACATCCCCGAAGGAATGGCTAATTTTATAAACAGCTACATCCCAAATGGAATAGCTAATTTTATAAACAACACAATGTTCAGACCAGTCTCCGGGTTTTCTTCTCGGTTTGTCAAACGTTTTTCGAATCTTGAATTAATACTCATGTTGGTAAGTGTGTCATCAATACTCATGTTGGTGTGCATATCGCTAATTTTCTTGAATGTACTCCTGTTGCAGTAAGCGCCTGTTCCGTTCTCCCGGGAGACCGCAGCTTGGCCAATTACTGAGGTGACACCAATGTGATGAGCAGCAAATGGCGTTTATTACACGTATACACTAGCTTATATAGCCTAAGTGCTTCGTTTACGCCCCTAAGGGCACGCATCACCCATCAATCATAGAGCAGGGAGAGGGCCTAACGCGTCACACCCTGCGGTGGGGTCTCGCAGTCTCGCAGTTCCGACAACATCTCCCCCCTCTCCATGCTCAAGAAAGTCTATTACAACTCGAGAGGACCCTAACCGCGTACACCTCGAAATCCCCGCATTGCGCCTATACATGCCATTGTCCTCTCGGTTAAGCCTTGCCCCGTTACATCCCGATTCGCAAAATAATCCTACCCTAATAACCGTATAACTTATTAACCTATTAGCAACCTCTTAACTTAATAATCCTAATGTCTTAATATCTTAAACACAAGTTCTACATAAAACTATATATTGCTATTTTAAATGATACTAATTTATTTACCTTTTTCTCTGCTATATGAGTAATTTATCTTAGCACTCTAACAGTCTACTGGCCTTAAGATAAGTCTTACAAGAGGCGATGTAGTATATCCTTATGTAACACTAAATCAAGTTGAGACACTTGCTTTAGCAAGCGCCATGTCTTTATATATAATATGACTATAAGAACTAAGCACAATAATACTAAACCTAACACAACAACTATCGGATGCAGTATAAAGTTAAATATCCCCGTTGCTGTGGGGGACCATCCAAAAAGAACCTCCCACCAGTGATGTTCTCCGTCCTTCATTACTCTCTCTAAGACAAGATGTATCTCCTTCATGTCATGATGAATAGTGATCAAGGTTTTCTGTCCATTATCTCTGATGCGTTTTAGCAGTCGGTGCAGATCATCATGTTGCAGAAGCTTCCTTACCAAAGCAAGATTCATTCCAATTAGTGCTGGTTCTAAGTCTTTGATCAGAGTGAAATTAAACTGTAGTAACTGGTACGAAGTAACAGGAGTTGTATAGTTAAAATCGCATCCTAAAATATTAATAAAATTACAAACACAAAGATTTGAATGATTACTAGTATCTACAGCCATATCCCCTATTTGTATGGAATCACAATGGGTTCTCATGCAAGCACATCCTTTTCCAATATATACAAGCATTGTTTTGGACATCCTACCAGGTTGGACCTCAAAGTGGCAGATATTTTGTTCAGTGTCAAGACAGATATCTTGAGTCTCAAAGGTATTACTTTCACAAACAAATCCTCGCTGTTCTCGTATGGCACATGAGCTAACATCCACAGTCTGCCATTTCCCTTTCTTTTGAAGTGCCCATACCCGATGCTCGGTCGGATACAGAATGGTCCCATCATGATTTAAGCCTGGTGCTACGATTGGATATACCGTGTATACTGAAGCATTACTTATCGTCAAGACAAGAGCTATGACATAATTGGTAACAGGGTAATAAGTGAAGTTAACTAAGTGCCACGCATTCGTAATAAGGAGTCTCCTCCAAAACTAGAGAATGATGACTGGCCGGGAATATGGAGAGGTTTAGGAAAGGTCTTAGAAGCATGGGGACCTGCAGTGTCATGGGATTTTACTCTTGAACACCTGTGGGATCCTGAGAAACTAAGCCAGTATTTGAGTCAGGGACAATGCGGCTTACATAAATCTAAGGAGGTACAACTTATTTGGGGTTTGGCTTGTGCTTACCGTGCCCTATATAATACCATTCTGGAGAGAGAGAGTTTCCGAGCTGAGGTTCAAGCCAAAGGGGAAAATCCCCAAGTCAAATCTAATCAATCACAGGAGACACCAGTAACAATACCAGCTGCTCCTGTGGAGGGCAAGAAATGGAAACGAGTGTCTTCGTGTCTTGAACGAAAAAGAGAAGAGGAGGAGGAGGAGGTGGAGAAAGATCCAGGCGAGGGGCCCTCCTCAGAACCACCACCATCGCGAAAGGCAAAAAGGAAAACTAAGAGACGTGCAGAAGAGAGTGATGAAGAGGAAGTCTCTATTACTACTCGCCGGCCTCTAAAGATGACTGAAATCCAAGGTTCAGGAAAGGAGTTTACACGGCACCCGAATGAAACTCTTGTTTCCTGGTTGGTTTGCTGTTGGGACAATGGGGCCCATAGCTTGTCTCTGGATGGTAATGAAGCTCGCCAACTAGGCGCCATTGCCAGAGATCCAGCTATTGATAGAGGAATTAGTCGATGTTCAGATGAGGCTGCCTCCCTCTGGGAACGAGTGTTAATAGCCGTGAAGGAAAAGTATCCCTTCAAAAATGGCTTGAAGATTGCAATGAAAAAATGGAATACAGTTGAAAAATGGGGATCCAGTATTTGAGGGAAATAGGCGTGGTGGAAATGTTGTATGACCCTAACTTTGTTCCTAACCACCCATGCCAAGACCGCGACCCTGAAAGAGTGAGGACAACACCTGAGATATGGCAGAAAATCGTGACAACAGCGCTGGACAAATATGCCTCTACACTAATGTCAGCGTGTGACAGATTCAACGAACAACAGAGAACGCCCTTAGTTTATGAATTAATTCTTACGCTCCAAAACTACGAACAATTGCTGTCCCCAATTCATGCTGCCGTGGTGGCTGCTATATCAAGAATGACGGAGCAAGTGTCTCAACTGATTAACCATGACAAACCTGTAGCAGTATCAGAAACGCTTGATGAAGATCAGGATAATCAAACGAGTCTAGCGAAGGATGTGAAGGAGATGAAGGAGATGGTGAAATTTTTGCGAGCCCACCTAACTAAAGACGATGAACCTTCCTTCTCACGTGCCCAATCAAAAATCTCAGCTGTTAGAGGCAGACGCTCTCCGGCTCAAGTAAGGGGTTATACACTGCGAATTGCCTTATGGTATTACCTACATGACCATGGAGAAGACATGAGGAAGAGGCAACGTGAACCTGCTTCTGTACTACGAGCACGGGTAAAATTATTACAAAGCACATGAGCCACCAGTGCAGTTGCTCCAGATACCACAGGTAATGAATAGAGGGGCCCTGCCCTCAGTCAGGGGGGGAAAGGGATGATAGAGTATATTGGACTGTGTGGATTCGATGGCCTGGCACATCAGAACCACTGAAATATAAGGCCCTGGTGGACACTGGTGCACAGTGCACTCTGAAGCCCTCGAGTCATGAAGGGACAGAATCAATCCATATTTCTGGAGTGACCGGGGGCTCTCAAGAATTGACTGTGTTGGAGGCCGAGATAAGCCTCACTGGTAAGGACTGGCAAAAAAATCCTACTGTGACGGGCCCAGGGGCTCCATGTATACTAGGTATTGATTATCTCAGAAGGGGGCATTTCAAGGATCCTAAGGGGTATCGATGGGCCTTTGGAATAGCTGCTGTAGATACAGACAACATTAAGCAGCTGTCTGTTTTGCCTGGCCTGTCAGAAGATCCATCTGTTGTGGGGCTGCTGCGAGTAAAAGACCAACAGGTACCAATTGCTACAAAAACGGTGCACAGGCGGCAGTACCACACCAACAGGGATTCTTTGCTCCCCATTCATAAGTGGATTCGTCAACTAGAGAGCCAGGGAGTGATCAGCAAAACTCACTCGCCTTTTAACAGCCCCATATGGCCTGTGCGTAAAGCCAGTGGAGAATGGAGGCTGACGATGGACTACCGTGGTCTGAATGAAAACACACCCCCATTGAGTGCTGCAGTGCCGGACATGTTAGAACTCCAGTATGAACTGGAGTCAAAAGCAGCCAAGTGGTATGCCACCAGTGACACTGTTAATGCCATCTTTTCCATTCCTTTGGCCAAAGAATGTAAGCCACAGTTTGCTTTCACATGGAGGGGCATTCGGTATACCTGGAACCGTTTGCCCCAGGGGTGGAAACACAGCCCGACCGTTTGCCATGGGTTGATCCAAACTGTATTGGAACAGGGCTGTGCTCCTGAGCACCTGCAGTACATTGATGATATCATTGTGTGGGGCGATACAGCAGAACAAGTCTTCACGAAAGGAGAGCAAATAATCCAAATTCTTCTGAGTGCTGGTTTTGCTATTAAGAAAAGCAAAGTGGAAGGACCGGCCCAGGAGATTCAGTTCCTAGGTATAAAGTGGCAAGATGGCTGTTGTCACATCCCGACAGATGTGATCGACAAAATCACTGCTATGTCTCCACCCACTAGCAAAAGAGAGACACAATCTTTTCTGGGTGCAGTGGGCTTTTGGAGAATGCATGTTCCTAACTATAGCCTCATTGTAAGCCCCCTTTATTATGTGACACGAATGAGAAATGAGTCTACATGGGGCCCTGAGCAGCAGCAGGCTTTTGAGCAGATTAAACAGGAGATAGCCCGTGCTGTGGCCCTAGGGCCAGTACGGACGGGACAGGGTATAAAGAACATCCTCTATACTGCTGCTGGGGAGAACGGTCCCACTTGGAGTTTGTGGCGAAGAGTCTCAGGAGAGACCCGAGGCCGACCCCTGGGATTCTGGAGTCGAGCCTACAAGGGGTCAGAAGAGGGCTACACTCCAACTGAGAAGGATATCTTAGCCGCGTATGAGGGGGTTCGGGCTGCTTCTGAAGTAGTCGGTACTGAAACACAGCTCCTTCTGGCACCTCGACTGCCAGTGCTGAACTGGATGTTTAAAGGAAAGGTTCCCTCCACCCATCATGCTACTGATGCCACTTGGAGCAAGTGGATTGCACTGATTACACAACGAGCATGGATGGGGAACCTCAGCCGTCCAGGAATCCTAGAAGTCATCATGGACTGTCCTGAAGGTAAGAAGTTTGGAACACCACCAGGAGAAGAAGTATCACGTGCTAAAGAAGCCCCACCATACAATGAACTACCAGAGAATGAAAAGAAATATGCCCTGTTCACAGATGGATCGTGTCATATTGTGGGAAAGCATCGCAGATGGAAATCTGCTGTGTGGAGCCCCACACGACAAGTTGCAGAGGCCACTGAAGGGAAAGGAGAATCAAGCTAATTTGCAGAGGTAAAGGCTGTCCAACTGGCCTTAGATGTTGCTGAAGGGGAGAGGTGGCCAATGCTCTGTCGTTACACTGACTCATGGATGGTAGCGAATACCTTATGGGGGTGGTTACAGCAGTGGGAGCAAAATAACTGGCAAAGAAGGGGTAAAACTATTTGGGCTGCTGAACTGTGGAAAGACATTGCTGCCCGAACAAAGAATATGGTTGTGAAGGTGCGTCATGTAGATGCTCATGTGCCCAAGAGTCGGGCTACTGAAGAACAGCAAAATAACCATCAGGTAGACTGAGCTGCCAGAATTGAGGTGGCTCAAATAGACCTGGACTGGCAGAACAAGGGTGAATTATTTCTGGCTCGGTGGGCCCACGAGTCCTCAGGTCATCAAGGGAGAGATGCAACATACAAATGGGCTAGAGACCAAGGGGTGGACTTAACTATGGATGCCGTTGCACAGGTTATTCATAACTGTGAAACATGTGCCATCATTAAACAAGCCAAGAGGATGAAACCTCTCTGGGAGGAAGGGCAATGGCAAAAGTACAAATATGGGGAGGCATGGCAGGTTGATTATATCACCTTGCCACGATCTCGCAATGGTAAGCATTATGTGCTTACTATGGTGGAGGCAACCACTGGGTGGCGACTGGAGATAAAGTCCCCGTTGTACATGTAAAGAACATGTTAGGAAAGGCAGTTTGGGTTCTTCCAGCTTCTGGAAAGGGCAAACCTCTCCGTGGTACAGTTTTTGCCCAGGGACCAGGATCCACATGGTGGGTAATGCAGAAGAATGGGGATATTCAGTGTGTACCACAAGGAAACTTGATGCCGGGGGAGTGCAGTTACTAATTCTATGTATATGTATATAGCCATATGTGTGTAATGCATTTTAATCAGTTTTTGTTTGTATGTATACATATTTTAAGCGTGATGTGTATGGCAACTGCTGAGTCACGGCCTGAACCTCTGATTGGTCACCTGAGGTGAGCCATGAGTCAGCCAGAGGAGCACAGGTGAAGGCAATTCACCTGTGCTGCTGGAAGGGGGGGAGCCTGGCTCCACCCCTCCTGGACCTATTTAAGAGCTGGCTACCAGAGGGGAAGGATCTCTTCTGGAGGTCCTCCTCTTTGATATCTTCTAGTGAGCTCAACCCAAGGGTAAGCTCTTCTACTTTTTCTCTTTTGTGATCCCTGTTTGCTTTGCCTTACTCTTTTGATTATATTGCAATTATAACATCTTGGTTATACACTTTGCCTTACTCTTTTGATTATATTGCAATTATAACATCTTGGTTATACAGTGATGTAATGATGAAGACGAAAGATACAGTATGATTGAAAAACAGTTATTGGCTGCCTATTCGGCATTACAGGCAGTAGAACCAATAACTCAGATAGCTGCAGTTATAGTCAAGACCACTCTGCCAATTCAGGGGTGGGTGAAGGATCTGACCCACCTTCCTAAGACAGGGGTGGCCCAAGCACAAACAGTGGCACGATGGGTCGCCTGTCTCAGCCAAAGGAGCAGTCTGTCTTCATCCCCCTTGAAAGAAGAACTTCAGAAGATCCTAGGCCCAGTTACATATCACAGTGATGCACCAAAAGAAATACTGGTCGCTCCACCAGAGAAGAGTCCCGTTCACGAGGGAAAATATCCTATCCCTGAAGATGCCTGGTACACAGATGGGTCCAGCAAGGGCAACCCGAGCAAGTGGAGAGCAATAGCATACCATCCTTCCACCGACACAATCTGGTTCGATGAGGGGGATGGTCAGAGCAGCCAATGGGCAGAACTGCGAGCCGTGTGGATGGTTATAACCAAGGAACCCGGTGATGGTATCCTGAACATCTGCACAGATAGTTGGGCTGTGTACCGGGGGCTCACTCTCTGGATTGCACAGTGGGCCACCCAGGAATGGACTATCCACGCCCGACCGATCTGGGGCAAAGACATGTGGTTAGATATATGGAATACGGTCAAACACAGGACTGTACGTGTCTACCATGTTTCTGGTCATCAGCCCCTACAGTCACCGGGAAACGATGAAGCCGACACACTGGCCCGAGTTCGATGGATTGAGAATTCACCATCTGAGAACATCGCCCGCTGGCTACATCAGAAGCTACGGCATGCTGGACAAAAGACAATGTGGGCAGCTGCTAAAGCATGGGGACTGCCCATACAACTATCTGATATTGTCCAGGCATGCCAGGATTGCGACGCTTGCTCCAAGATGAGACCGAGATCGTTGCCCGAAACAACAGCCCATCTTGCTAGGAGACACAATCCTCTCCAGCGATGGCAGGTCGATTACATCGGGCCCCTTCCTCGTTGCGAAGGGGCAAGATATGCCCTGACCTGTGTCGACACTGCAAGTGGGCTACTGCAGGCCTATCCAGTACCGAAAGCAAACCAGGCATATACCATCAAGGCACTCACTAAACTGATGTCTGCCTACGGGACACCTCAAGTCATCGAGAGCAACCAAGGGACTCATTTTACTGGTGCAACGATACAGCGCTGGGCAGAAGAAAATAACATCGAATGGCGATTCTACCTGCCATATAATCCAACAGGGGCAGGCCTCATCGAACGTTATAATGGTATTCTTAAGGCTGCCCTGAAGACAGACTCCCAGTCCTTGCAGGGGTGGACAAAAAGACTGTATGAAACCCTGCGGGACCTGAATGAAAGACCTCGAGGTGGCAGACCCAGTGCCCTGAGAATGTTGCAGACGACATGGGCCACCCCGCTTAGGATCCAAATTACGGGCACTGATCATCAGGTAAGACCCCAAATTGGTAATGAAAATAATCTTCTGCTCCCTGCCCCTGAAAACTTAGAGCCAGGTACCCATAAAATAAAATGGCCCTGGAAGGTGCAGGTAGGACCCAAGTGGTGTGGCCTACTTGCACCTTGGGGGAGACTATTGGAGGTGGGAGGCTCAGTAGTCCCTCCAGTAATAGGTACATGGCCTACTGATATTATGGTCAACACTCCGATCTTTATTGCTAAAGGGACCCCCATCATGTCCCTATGGCAGATCAGTACACCTCCTTTGGTGCCTGATATCGTTATGCAGCCGCAGATATCCGGCAAAAAGGTGTGGTACAGGCGGCCAGGACGTGCCCCAGTACAAGCGGAAGTGTTGACCCAAGACAGAAATACGGCCTGTATCTTGCCCTGGAGAGCAGACCTTCCCCTCCTGGTACCTGTAAAACATCTGTATTACTCCCCGTGAGTCTGTGAGCCTTCAGGACCACCGGAAGGAACAAAATTCCATCAAGCGTTCCAGTGTTGCTGTTAGATCACGTACAACACCCGGTGATGGTCTGCATGGGACTGATGGAACATAGAATGGACTTGCACCTCAGGACCTCATGCCTCCAGGCACATCATCGAGCACTGGCCCATAGAAGAGTATGGACATCCACTAATCATCACTTGTCTTGAACTGTACCAACATACGTCGCGATAAAATTGTACAAGCGTTGCGATATACCGGATCTCTGTATTAGGGAAAGCTTACCCTTTTGTTAACCTGATCATTGGTTCACGCCGTGAAGGGGTGGAGTGTATGGCAACTGCTGAGTCACGGCCTGAACCTCTGATTGATCACCTGAGGTGAGCCATGAGTCAGCCAGAGGAGCACAGGTGAAGGCAATTCACCTGTGCTGCTGGAAGGGGGGGAGCCTGGCTCCACCCCTCCTGGACCTATTTAAGAGCTGGCTACCAGAGGGGAAGGATCTTTTCTGGAGATCCTCCTCTTTGATATCTTCTAGTGAGCTCAACCCAAGGGTAAGCTCTTCTACTTATTCTCTTTTGTGATCCCTGTTTGCTTTGCCTTACTCTTTTGATTATATTGCAATTATAACATCTTGGTTATACACTTTACCTTACTCTTTTGATTATATTGCAATTATAACATCTTGGTTATACAGTGATGTAATGATGTAGAATAAGGGGTGGAATGTCATGGTTCTATGTTGGTTTTTTTTGTTTGTTTTTATTTTGGGTTTCAGTATTCCACATCAAAACATCATGTAGTGTACGGGGCATTGAAGTGTCACTGCCCCAATCCCAAGTACCTATCCTTGTACATTACAGCAGTCACAGGATCTGGCCCTTCCTGGTGGGGGGGGGGGGGGCGCTCACTTGCTGCCTTGCAGTGGGTGCTGGAGGGTGCTTTCCTAGCTGTTCCAAGCTTTTCAGGTTTGACTCGGTCCTGGGAACTCTCTCTCTCTCGTCTTGTCTGATTTATTAATCCCAATTTCATTTAAATTGTATCCATATTGTGTTATTTTGTATTCTGATATTATAGAAAAATAAGTTTTCCTCCATAGATTGTTGCCGCTGTTCTTTTCCTCCCTTCCTTCTTTCCCATTTTTGTGGGACTAAGGTGGGGAGGGAGGGCAGAGGCCTGTCGCCCCTGTCACGGACATAGATTGATCTGGTCAACTCCGTGACAATTGCCTCCACCTGTGCTCCTCTGGCTGACTCATGGCTCACCTCAGGTGCTCAGAGGTTCAGGCCGTGACTCAGTAGTTCCCATACACACACGCATCAGATTCGTTATATCATGAGGAAGGAGGGGGCCTGGTGCTATCAGGGCTTCTAATGCATTTAGGATGAGGGGTGATTGCAATCCTTGTTTCTCCATGCAATCTATTAGGTAGGTGAAGCCTTTTGGATTGAGGGGTACCCATTCCAGGCCTCTGTTATCGTTCACTACTACTGGGAAGGCCTCTAGTACTCTTCCTTTTTCTATCCGGCAAGAGTTAACCTTTCCCCAATCTGTTATTGCATCCCTCTTAACTCCCCAACGCAAATCCATATCTCCCCCCCTTTCACTATTCTCTTCAGTTGCAACAGGAAGCCCCAGGCTCTGCACGCCTCCCCCTGCCTCCCTTTGTTCAAGCACTGACTGTTGTTGAGGCCCCTAATTGGTTGCATGCGCCCTCAGTACTGTTAAAGAACTTGTAGGTCAAGTCAATGGGTCTAAATACCTGACAGGGGATGGGTCGGGACAGCACAGCTGGGGTGGTTGGTTGAACAGAGTTGCCCAAGCACCTGTAAGTTACAACACTTCTCACCCCCTCTCCACTCCCGGTTTGCCTGGAATCCCAAAGAACGTTAACAATCTGTGGGCTCTCCCCCAGACACTCCTCAGTATCCCTGTTATTAGCAGGCGCACACACCACTCCTTTACCTTACTCTGTCTGCCATTGCTCACACTGTAAAACCCCATCCAGACCCTCCCCAACTCCACCAGCAGCCGATGTTGCTCCTCCAACACTCTCCACCAATGGGGTGTATAAACTTAGTATATGAGGATGCTATAATCACAAAATAAACAAGAGAGTTTGACAAAACAGTCTATGATAACAAAAAAGAATAAATAGAAAGCTTATTCCTATCCTAGGCTCGCTCTCAAAACACCATCAAAAGCAATCTCCAGGAAAGATCCTTCCCTACTGGTAGCCAGCTCTTAAATAGATCTTAGGAGGGGGGGGAGCCTGGCTCCCACCCTTCTGGCAGCACAGGTGAATTGCCTTCACCTGTGCTCCTTTGGCTGACTCATTGTTTGCCTCAGGTGATCAATCAGAGGTTCAGGCTGTTACTCAGCAGTTCCCATATATGGGGCAAGTCCGAGAAACTGCTGAGTAGCTTTCATTGCCTTTCTCTTTTCCTTTGCTGTTTTTAATATTCCCAATATCAAACCCCATGTCTTAAGTTCTGCACCTGATTTGGTACTCACTGTATGCTCTGCAAGAGCCAAAGTAATCTCATCTCACTTCTTGGGATCCAAAATAGTTCTGGGATCCTCACACACCTCCTCCACCTTTAAACAGGACACTATGGCTGCTTCTTCCTTCTTAGAAGGCGTATCCTTGGCTCTGCAGTCCTTACCCAACTGCAACGTTCCCTTAATCACTGACTCCGTCCACGGCACCCCGGCGTACCTCTTCACACCTGACATGCAACACCACAGCTTTGGGACAACACTAGACGGCAGGACGACAGGTGGTTCTGAGGAGGGCCCCTCGCCTGGATCTTCCTCCACCTCCTCCTCCTCCTCTTCCTCTTCTTCTCTTTTATGTTCTAGACGCGAAGACACTCGGTTCCATTTCTTGCCCTCCACAGGAGCAAGTGGTATTGTTACTGGTGTCTCCTGTGATTGATTAGATTTGACTTGGAGATTTTCCCCTTTGGCTTGAACCTCAGCTAGGAAACTCTCTCTCTCCAGAATGGTATTATATAGGGCACAGTAAGCACAAGTCAAACCCCAAATAAGTCGTACCTCCTTAGATTTTTGTAAGCCACATCATCTCTGACTCAGATACTGGCTTAGTTTCTCAGGATCCCACAGGTGTTCAAGAGTAAAATCCCATGGCATTGCAGGTCCCCATGCTTCTAAGATCTTTCCTAAACCCCTCCATATTCCCTGCCAGTCATCATTCTCTAGCTTTGGAGGAGACTCCTTCCCCTTATTACGAATGCGTTGCAATACATTCAAGAAAATTAATGACGAACACCAACATGAGTATTAATTCAGGATTCGAAAAGCGTTTGACAAACCGAGAAGAAAAGCCAGAGTCTGGTCTGAACATCGTGTTGTTTGTAAAATTAGCTATTCCATTTGGGACGTAAGTGTCAAAATTCAAATGATACCACATTGCATATAGGTAAAATATAGCTGTATCCATCAGTGCCTTTAGGAAGTTATATATGAATACAATTCCAGAACAAGTAATTATGAGATGGATTATTGGCCAGTAGGTTGTGAGTAACACCATTGCTTTTACTCCTTTACACAGCGCCCCCATGATAAAGCGTGGGTTCATCGCTGGTGCCTGCTAAAAAGGGGTTAATGAACTGAAGCTAAGAGGAGGGAAAAAAAAAGAAAAAGGCACTACCCAGATGAAGTAGTGCTCAAAGTTTACAAATATCCCATAACACCGGAAGAACGCCTAGATCCTGGGCTCCATCAGGAGAGGGGTGGCCAGCAGGGACAGGGAGGTGATTGTCCCTCTCTACTCGGCTCTTGTGAGGCCCCACCTGGAGTACTGTGTCCAGGTGTGGAGCCCTCAGTACAAGAAAGACATTGAGATTTTGGAAAGGGTCCAGAGGAGGGTGACTAAGATGATCAGGGGGCTGGAGCACTTCCCCTATGAGGACAGGCTGAGGGAGTTGGGCTTGTTCAGCCTGGAGAAGAGAAGGCTGCGGGGTGACCTCATTGCAGCCTATCAATACCTGAAGGGAACCTACACCCAGGAGGGGAGTAAACTCTTCAAAAGGGCTGACAACAGCAGGACTAGGGGAAATGGTTTTAAGTTGAAGGAGGGAAGATTTAGGTTAGATGTTAGGGGGAAGTTCTTTACTAGGAGAGTGGTTAGGCCCTGGAACGGGCTGCCCAGGGAGGTTGTGGATGCCCCGTCCTTGGACGTGTTTAAGGCCAGGTTGGACGGGGTCCTGGGCAACCTGATCTGAATGTGTATGTTTGGTGGCCCTGCTAGGCAGGGGGGTTGGAACTACATGATCCTTGGGGTCCCTTCCAACCCGGGTGATTCTGTGTGATTCTGTGTGATTCTGTGTGTCTTTCAAGGTCAGGTTTTCTAGCACAGAAACCTGAACTACTGATAATGCTCCTTAACGAAGCTCTCTAAGAGTTGAGAGAGAGAGATTCGTTCTAAAAACTTGAAAGCAGGTCTGCCTGCATTCTCCACCAAAATCTGTCACGGAGTTGATCAGATCAATCTATGTCCGTGACAGGGGCGACAGGCCTCTGCCCTCCCCCCCCCCGACCCCAGTCCCACAAAAATGGGAAGGAAGGAAGGGAGGAAAAGAGCAGCGGCAACAATCTATGGAGGAAAACTTATTTTACTATAATACCGGAATACAAGATAACAAAATATAATACAATTTAATTGAAATTGGGATTAATAAATCAGACAAGATGAGAGAGAGAGTTCCCGGGACCGAGTCAAACCTGAAAAGCTTGGAAGGGCTAGGAAAGCACCCTCCAGCACCCACTGCAAGGCAGCAAGAGAGCGCCCCCCCCCACCCGGAAGGGCCAGATCCCATGACTTCTGTAATGTACAGGGATAGGTACTTGGAATTGGGGCAGTGACACTTTAATGCCCCGTACACTACATGATGTTTTGATGTGGAATACTGAAACCATAAAAAAACAAGACAAAAAACAAAAACATAGAACCATGACATTCCACCCCTTATTCTACATCGTTACATCACGCTTAAAATATATATACATACATACAAACAAACAAAAACTGATTAAAATGCATTACACACATATGGCTATATACGTATACATAGAATTAGTAACTGCACTTCCCCGGCATCAAGTTTCCTTGTGGTACACACTGAATATCCCCATTCTTCTGCATCACCCACCAAGTGGATCCTGGTCCCTGGGCAAAAACTGTACCAGAAAGAAAGAAAGGCGAATCAAGCCAATTTGCAGAGTTTTTTTTACTGACTCATTACTGACTCATGGATGGTAGCAAATGCCTTATGGGGGTGGTTACAGCAGTGGGAGCAAAATAACTGGCAAAGAAGGGGTAAAACTATTTGGGCTGCTGAACTGTGGAAAGACATTGCTGCCCGAACAAAGAATATGGTTGTGAAGGTGCGCCATGTAGATGCTCATGTGCCCAAGAGTCGGGCCACTGAAGAACAGCAAAACAACCATCAGGTAGACTGAGCTGCCAAAATTGAGGTGGCTCAAATAGACCTGGACTGGCAGAACAAGGGTGAATTATTTCTAGCTCGGTGGGCCCACGAGTCCTCAGGTCATCAAGGGAGAGATGCAACATACAAATGGGCTAGAGACCGAGGGGTGGACTTAACTATGGATGCCATTGCACAAGTTATCCGTGATTGTGACACATGCGCCACAATTGAACAAGCCAAGAGAATGAAACCTCTCTGGGAGGAGGGGCGATGGCAAACGTTTGTGTGTGCATGTGTTTAATGTTTGGCAATTATTGTTTGTTTGTATATATATTAAGCATGATGTAGTGATGTAGAATAAGGGGTGGAATGTCATGGTTTTGTGACTTTTGGCTTTCTGTATTCCACATCATAACATCATGTGGGGCACTGGGACTTTAACTGTCAATGCTCAAGTCCTGGGTACCTGCCCTGAAGAGAAGAAGAACTACATTCCCCAGGGGACCTTGCGGTCAGGGAGAGGAGGTTTAACTCCTGGCAAGGTCACCTGATGTGCTCTTTCTTGCCTGCCCTTCGTCGTGGGTGCTGCTCCTGTCTCCCTGCTGCTCAACTGGACTGCACATCTCACCTCAGCATTGTGGTGAGGCCTATCCACCTTTCGGACATTGTCTCTCTCATTATATTTGAATTATTAGCTTCAATTCTCTCTCTCATTATATTTGATTTATTAGCTTCAATTCTCTCTCTCATTATATTTGATTTATTAGCTTCAATTCTGATTATATTGTATTATAGTGTGTTATCTTGTATTCTGATAATATACTTAGTAAATTAGTTTGTTTCTCCTCAGATCGTTGCCGCTGTTTTAATTATTTTGGGGTCCCCTGTTTACTTTTTTTCCGGAGGCGCGGATCTGCGGATCCCTCCGCCCCGCTTGTCACGGAACCGGGCCGAACCAGCCCTTAAACCGTTGACGAGCGGCATATTTGTCCGGTGCTGTTGTCACGATTTTCTGCCATACCTCAGGTGTCGTCCTCACTATTTCAGGGTCGCGGTCTTGGTGGGGGTGGTTAGGAACAAAGTTAGGGTCATACAACATTTCCACCACACCTATTTCCCTCAAATACTGGATACCCTTTTCAACTTTATCCCATTTTTTCATCGCAATCTTCAAGCCATTTTTGAAGGGATACTTTTCCTTCACAGCTATTAACACTCGTTCCCAGAGGGAGGCAGCCTCATCCGAACATCGACTAATTCCTCTATCAATAGCTGGATCTCTGGCAATGGCACCCAGTTGGCGAGCTTCATTACCATCTAGAGACAAGCTATGGGCCCCACTGTCCCAACAGCAAACCAACCAGGAAACAAGAGTTCCATTCGGGCGCCGTGTAAACTCCTTTCTTGAACCTTGGATTTCAGACATCTTTAGAGGCCGGTGAGTAGTAATAGAGACTTCCTCTTCATCACTCTCTTCTGCATGTATCTTAGTTTTCCCTTTTGCCTTTCGTGATGGTGGTGGTTCTGAGGAGGGCCCCTCGCCTGGATCTTTCTCCACCTCCTCCTCCTCCTCTTCTCTTTTTCGTTCAAGACGCGAAGACACTCGTTTCCATTTCTTGCCCTCCACAGGAGCAGCTGGTATTGTTACTGGTGTCTCCTGTGATTGATTAGATTTGACTTGGGGATTTTCCCCTTTGGCTTGAACCTCAGCTCGGAAACTCTCTCTCTCCAGAATGGTATTATATAGGGCACGGTAAGCGCAAGCCAAACCCCAAATAAGTTGTACCTCCTTAGATTTATGTAAGCTGCATAGTCCCTGACTCAAATACTGGCTTAGTTTCTCAGGATCCCACAGGTGTTCAAGAGTAAAATCCCATGACACTGCGGGTCCCCATGCTTCTAAGACCTTTCCTAAACCTCTCCATATTCCCTGCCAGTCATCATTCTCTAGTTTTGGAGGAGACTCCTTCCCTTTATTACAAATGTGTTGGAGTACATTCAAGAAAATTAATGACACGCATACCAACATGAGTATTAATTCAGGATTCGAAAAGCGTTTGACAAACCGAGAAGAAAAGCCAGAGTCTGGTCTGAACATCGTGTTGTTTGTAAAATTAGCTATTCCATTTGGGATGTAGCTGTTTGTGAAATTAGCCATTCCTTCTGGGATGTAAATGTCAAAATTCAAATCGTACCAAATTGCATATAGGTAAAATATAGGTGTCTCCATCAGTGCTATTAGGTAGTTATATACGGTTGCAATTCCACAACACATAAGTGTGAGCTGGATTATTGGCCAGTGGGTTGTGAATAACACCATTGCTTTTAATCCTTTACCCAGCACCCCCACGATAACGAGTGGGTTCATCGGTGGTGCCTGCTAAAAAGGGGTTAATGTATTGAAGCTAACAAGAGGAGGGAGAAAAAAAAAAAAAAAAAAAAAAAAAAAAAGGCACTACCCAGACAAAGTAGTGCTCAAAGTTTACAAATATCCCAGAACACTGGCAGTACGCCTAATCTTTCAAGGTCAGGTTTTCCAGTACAGAAACCTGAACTAATGAGAATGCTCCCTAACGAAGATCTCTAAGAGCAGAGAGAAAAAGAGATTCGTTCTGAAAGCTAAAAAGCAGTGTGCCCCACGTTGGGCGCCAAAAAAATCTGTCACGGAGTTGATCAGATCAATCTATGTCCGTGACGGGGGCCTCTGCCCTCCCCCCCCCACCCCAGTCCCACAAAAATGGGAAGGAAGGAAGGGAGGAAAAGAACAGCGGCAGCAATATGGCAGGTAGAATCGCCATTCGATGTCATTTTCTTCTGCCCAGCGCTGTATCGTTGCACCAGTAAAATGAGTCCCTTGGTTGCTCTCGATGACTTGAGGTGTCCCGTAGGCAGACATCAGTTTAGTGAGTGCCTAGATGGTATATGCCTGGTTTGCTTTCGGTACTGGATAGGCCTGCAGTAGCCCACTTGCAGTGTTGACACAGGTCAGGGCGTATCTTGCCCCTTCGGAACGAGGAAGGGGCCTGATGTAATCGACCTGCCATCGCTGGAGAGGACTGTGTCCCCTAGCAAGATGGGCTGTTGTTTCGGGCAATGATCTCGGTCTCATCTTGGAGCAAGCCTCGCAATGCTGGCATGCCTGGACGATATCAGATAGTTGTATGGGCAGACCCCATGCTTTACCAGCTGCCCACATTGTCTTTTGTCCAGCATGCCGTACCTTCTGATGTAACCAGCGGGCCATGTTCTCAGATGGTGAATTCTCAATCCATCGAACTCGGGCCAGTGTGTCAGCTTCATCGTTTCCCGGTGACTGTAGGGGCTGATGACCAGAAACATGGTAGACACGTACAGTCCTATGTTTGACCGTATTCCATATATCTAACCACATGTCTTTGCCCCAGATCGGTCGGGCGTGGATAGTCCATTCCTGGGTGGCCCACTGTGCAATCCAAAGAGTGAGCCTCCGGTACACAGCCCAACTATCTGTGCAGATGTTCAGGATACCATCACCGGGTTCCTTGGTTATAACCATCCACACGGCTCGCAGTTCTGCCCATTGGCTGCTCTGACCATCCCCCTCATCGAACCAGATTGTCTCGGTGGAAGGATGGTATGCTATTGCTGTCCACTTGCTTGGGTTGCCCTTCTGGACTCATCTGTGTACCAGGCATCTTCAGGGATAGGATATTTTCCCTCCTGAACGGGACTCTTCTCTGGTGAAGCGACCAGTATTTCTTTTGGTGCATCACTATGATACGTAACTGGGCCTAGGATCGTCTGGAGTTTTTCTTTCAAGGGTGATGAAGACAGACTGCTCCTTTGGCTCAGGTAGGCGACCCATCGTGCCACTGTTTGTGCTTGGGCCACCCCTGTCTTAGGAAGGTGGGTCAGATCCTTCACCCACCCCTGAATTGGCAGAGTGGTCTTGACTATAACTGCAGCTGTTTGAGTTATTGGCTCTACTGCCTGTAATGCCAAATAACTGTTTTTCAATCATACTGTATCTTTCTTCTGCTCCATGCCAAACCTGAGACCAGAAACCACCGGGGGTCCGAACAGAACTCTGGCATTGCCACAGGCCCCAACCGAAGCCGTCTTGAGTAACATGAACATCCAACTCGGCTGGGAGGGTAGGATCAAATATACCCAATGCCTAAGCTTGTTTAACTGCCAGTTTTGCTTGTTGGAAAGCATCCTGTTCGGTTTTCCCCCAGTCCCATAGCTGCCCCTTTTTTGTGAGTCTGTATAGTGGCCTTAGCAGCTGCGCAAGGTGAGGAATAAAGGAACGCCAATAACCCAATATACCTAGAAACTCTTGCAGCTGCTTTGATGTTGTAGGGACTGGGAACGCCTGAACCTTATCTATAACAGCACTGGGTAGCACTGTGGTCTTTCCTGACCAAACCACCCCCAGGAATTTTACGGACAGGCCTGGACCTTACACCTTTTGGGGATTTATAGCCCATCCCCTCTGTTGTAAATAGGCAGTTAGTGAATCTGCTGCCTGTCCTACTGCCTCCAGTGAGTCGGATGTCAACAGGAGATCATCAATATAATGATATAGGTTAACATCATCAGGTTTTGTCCAATCAGCCAGGTCACGCGCCACTAGATTGTGACAATACGTTGGTGAATGCACGTACCCCTGGGGCAGGACCTGAAAGGTCCACTGCCTGCCTCCCCACGTAAATGCAAACTGATCTTGCGATTCCTCAGCAATTGGGATACTGAAGAATGCATTTGCTAGATCTAGGACATGATAGGTTTTTATCTCCCTACTCAATGTGTCCATTAGGCAGGCAATATTGGGTACGGCCGCATGAATAGGCGGCGTGACCTTATTTAATTCTCGGTAATCTACTGTCATCCTCCATGTGCCAACTGCCTTTCGCACTGGCCATATGGGGAGTTACACGGGCTGTGTTCAGGTCTTATAATGCCCACTTTTTCTAATTCCTGCACCGTTCTCGATATTTCAACTTACCCACCCGGGAGTCTATACTGTCTAACATTAGTAATCCGGCACGGTTTCGGCAGGCAAACAGGCTCATGTTTCGCATGGCCTCTTAATATTGCCTGCACCGCCTGGATACTGATACATCTTTGTCGAAGTCTGAACTCTCCCACAGTTGTTTGGAGAGCCAGACCCCATAGAATGTCTATGCCCAGGATGTATTCTTGGACTGGGGCAATAGACACCTTGTACTCCCGGGGTGGGAGATGCCCAACCCCCAATTTTAACCATGTTTGGGTGACAGGAATAGTCTGTCCCCCAAAGCCACCAATCATCACTCTGTCACCATCAAATTTTCCCGGATCTCCATAGATAATTGATGTTCCTGCTCCCGTGTCCACCAATGCCATAACTCTCTGAATATATTTTCGGGACCAATAAATCGTTAATTCTACATAGGGCCTCCGGTCCAGTCTGGAGGCCCTACGGAGACTAACATCCCTTGTCAGTCCGTGAATTGTGCTAGGGCCAGTTCTTTTGCTTCCGAAGGCTCAGGCATTGTGGCCCGAGACACCTGAGGTGGCTTCTTTTTCCTGTTTGGAATAATAAAATGTTCTAGGTTCCATGTTGTTGTTGGAACCCTCTCTATAGCTCTTAACCTAGATTTCTTAGGGTAGCTCTGGAATTTTTGAATGTCCTTTAGTTGTCTCCAGAGCTGGAGAAGGACACGGTTGGGCTGGCGGTCGATCTTATCAAATTGGACCCTTGGATCCCAGCCTGAATTAAATCATTAAACATTTGTTTTCGGGACACCCTTATGGGTCCCGATGGAGGAGCTCGAGTAGCCAGCATTTTGGTTTTATTTACCGGCAGGACCTCTGCTTCCTCCAAAAACCGAATATTGCGCCTAGTCCGCAGGCACTCTGTTTCTCCCAAGTTGGCAACTAACTGGGCAGCCTGCTGGACTACGGCTTCTGACGCTACAAGGGGATTTAATATGGAGACTAGGGTGCCGTAGGGATGGGAGGGAGCTTGCTGTAAAATTAAATCTCCAATCCCTGCTGAAAATTTGACCATATCAGGGCCATCAAATGTATCTTCATAGATAGCCTCTCTTACACCCAGTTCGCGGACATAGTTTTGAAGGTCCTCTATGGAGGACCACATGCCTGTACTTAAAGGTATGTCCGATTTATTCGGCCATACCATACGGCAGGCCGCCATTAACCACTCTAGTATAGAACGGTTTTCATCGCAATATTTATTACCCACGTATAACCTCTGTCTGAGAGCAGGATGGACAGTCATGGTGGCCAACTTAGATATTTCTGGTCCATTCACCAAGACACTTTCTGCCCCAGAATCCCATAGTCTCAATAACCAAGCCGGCACACTTTCTCTAGGCTTCTGCCAAAATCGTTGTACTAAGTCCATCAACTCTGCTGCCATGTATGGCTGAGCTGTAACATGTAAATGAGTCAGGGCAGGGGGCCATTAATCATGCGGCACCCCTGCCGGTCTGTCCTGTACTTTTTTTGTTTTCTGGGTTATGACAGGACGGACTTCCAGTAGATCAGTCAGAATTGGACATTCAAGATCTGATTTGGATTTCTTGTTCTCCTGATCAACGAAGTCTGTTGATTCAGGAGTCTGGTCATCATTTATTGAAATGTTACAAATTGGGCCTACAGGAAGAAGTAGAATTGGCTTCTTCCCTGTTAAAACGCCAAGTTTGTGCTCCAGCTTTTCAACGCGGTCTCTCAAAAGCTGATTTTCAGTTTCTGAAGCATTATTTCTTATATCCGCATGATTTAAGGCACTTAATAATGGCCATACCACCATGGAGACAGCCAGTTGTCTTTCTTTAGTAGTGAGGACATCCTTGCTAAGTCCTTGAAAATAGTCCGCCATGCGATATGGGGAGATATTGCCCATAACGCATAAGGGACCCCATTTTTCAATGATAGTTGCTAACTCATAATAGGGTGATCCCTCAAATCCTGGGTTGTGCCCTGGAATCATTTTCTCTAGAGGAGTATTGTTCTCTCCCTTGACCCATTTATAGAAATTCCATAGAAAAGACATGATGTTAATTTCAGTATATTCGGCCTGCCTGGCTTGCCAAGTGTATAACCAAGATGTTATAATCACAATATAATTGTGTGTAATCAATAGATATCAGGATGTTATAATTGCAACATAATCAAGAGAGTAAGGCAAAGCAGACAATGATAACAAAAAGAAAATAAGTGGAAGAGCTTACCCTTTGGTTGAGCTCACCACAAAACACCAAAAGAGGGGATCTCCAGAAGAGATCCTTCCCCTCTGGTAGCCAGCTCTTAAATAGGTCTAGGAGGGGTGGAGCCAGGCTCCCCCCCTTCCAGCAGGAAGGAAGAAGGAAGAGAAGGAAGCAATTTGCTGAACACCCAGAACGCCAACGCAGAGCTGCCTCCAAGCCAGCAGTGTGCGACTGCATGGAGACTGTCTGTGCCAGCTGGTCAGAGCTACAGGAGGAACCATTGGACGATGCTGAGGAGTCTTGGATTCATCGACGGAAGCAGTTTTGTGAAGACAAGGAAACCGTAAGGCAGGACATGCAGTAACTGCTACTGACTAGGTAACTGAAGCAAAACCATTACCTGTGGGGACTTCCACTCAGAAGGCTGAGATAATTGCCTTGACAAGAACCTTAAATATATGGATGGATGCTAAATATGCTTTTGGGGTGGTACCCACTCGTGGTACCATCTGGAAAGAGCAAGGATTGCTTACACACAAGGAAAACAAATTCAGCATGATGTAAATCTACCAAAGAACATCATGGCTGTTATACATTGTAAAGGACATCAGAAGAGTGACACTGTACAGGAAACTGGAAATATGATGATGGATCAGGTGACAAAACAGGCAGCTGAAGGAAAAGAAATTGGTGAACGGCTTTAATTCCAGATGGTAATCTTAAAATATCTGAACCTTAGTCAGAACCTATAAGGTACTCTAGAAAGGATAGGAATCTAATTAATGAAGGGAAGAGAGCAAGCTGACAGATGGGTGAATACACAGATGGACACATTGTTGTGCCCGTTAATATTTTATAGAATTTGGTTCTAATGGAACATAATAAAACAGGGGGGGTACAGACACCAGAAAGTAACTGTACAATCCTAGTACCAGGAACAGGGTACAAGTGGGGCTTTTTGGAAAGGGAACCTTCCAGGACAACAATTGCAAATTGATTTTTTTTTTTTTTTTGAACTGCTAGGAAAAAGGAGGGTTTCGATATATGCTAGTTCTAACCAATACCCTTTCAGGGTGACCAGAAGCATTCCCTTGCAGGACCAATAGAGCCAAGGAAGTAACCAAGGTACTTTTGCAGGAGATTATTCCAAGGTTTGGGTGTCCTGCAACAATACCATTCAGGTATTGGAATACTGGAACCAGGGAACTCATTTTATTGCAGAGATTGTCCAAGAGGTCAGCAAGCATTGGGAATAAATTGGCAATTGCACATAGCACACAGACCACAGGTGAGTGGTCAGGAGGAAAAGATGAACTGTCTAATTAAATCACAGGTTGTAAAACTGGGCCAGGAAACTGGACTATCCTGACCACAGTTGTTGCCTTTGGCTTTCCTTAGTACCAGAACAAAACGTAGAGCCAAAGTGGGGTTAAGTCCTTTCAAAATACAGTACAAAAGGCCTTATGTTGTACAAAAGGGGATCTCTACCCAAGTAGGGAGCAAAATACTAACTGAGCATGTGATAAATTTACAGGAATAGCTTTGAGAAAAAGAGAAACTGGTTCTTGGAACTAGAGCCCAAGGCCTTGATATGGCTTGATAATATGTATGTAACAAATCTCTTTAAGATTCGCCCCTGGAACCAAGCTGGGTAGGTCTGTTCCAGGTGCTGCTAACATCCCACACAACATTAAAAGCATTGTGGATACATAATACTAGAGTTAAGAAGGTCCCTCGAACACAATGAGAACTGAAGTCAGCTGGACCCTTAAAATTGTGAATCCAAAGACAGAAATGTGGGCCTTTGTAATTGTTAGAAATGTTGATTTGATGAGTGCAGCATTTGATGTAAATACTTATGTATCTCTTGTGACAAACGTCATTGCATATCAGTATTGTTTGGTATGTGGGCAAGCTAAGGATTTAAACTTTCCTCTTCTTGTTGTTCCCGATGATTTTAAGGCAAGAAATCAAACTGTTGCAGGGTTTGAGTCACTGTCCTGGTGGGTGATGATCAACAAGAATGTAAGATTGGATTAACTACGTCTGTTATAATCAACGGAGATTTACAAATTATACAAAGAATGCAATAAAGAGAATTGCAGTACAGTTATATGCCACAAGTAGGGTGGCCTGAGAAAACAGGATCTCCTAAGATATGATAAAAGAGTGTACATGTAACTCTGGGTACCCGTTTTTGCACCTTCATCCCAAGAACACAGCTCTGGATGACATAATAACGAAGGCATTGCAAGGGCTTGGTGCCACCCTTGTCAATGAAGTGGCAGAAAAATCAGGAATAGATACTTCTGTCACTGGATGGTTGGAGTCCTGGTTTGGTGAATGGAAAGGGGTGACTGTATCCACATTTACTTCTTTGATAGCAGTAGCAGGAGCCTTGATGGCTACTGGTTGCTGTGTTATCCCCTTTGTGAGGGGACGGGTAGAGTGATTGATAGTGAGAGCACTATTGAAGCAAACACCAATGGAGCCATTACATTTATATAAAATGATGGTATTAGAGGAGATGGGAGATAAAGAAAGTGGAGACGAGGGAGATGTCTATAAAAGTGAACCTTAAAAAACGGGAATTGCAGAAATCAACAATGTATAAAAAAGAAAAAGGGGGGAATTGTGGGAATCAAATGTTGTTTCTGCATTAGAATTTGATAATAATATTTTTATTTTATGATCTCCGCTATCATAGTTCTTTTTGGGAGTCCTTCTACTTAACTTGAGGAAGATCTCTGATAAGTTTACATCACTTAACGTATAGATGAACCTTCCCAGGAACGCACACTCTGTATATAGGTGTATATATGTATATTTTGTCATACACACTGCAAGAATATCCTGCACGAGAGCAAACCAGAGAACAAGTCATGGCATGCCCGAGGAAGCGCCTGAAGAGACATTGGGAAGGCCTGATATCATCCTCCAGTGCTCTTTGTTTAACGATGATGACTTTAAAGAAAATGACCAAATCAATAGGAGAAGGAGAGCACTGAGACACCTTGGAAACAACAGGATGACTACTGACTGGCACCAGGTAACAAATAAACAAGTAAATAGCAAATGTAAACCTTCTGATAAGATTGTGAACCTGGAATACCCAGCCATTGGGGAAACAGGGGAGGGGGAAGGCAAGGGGGAGAAAACAGGGTATAAAGGCTGTCATGTTGTGTCCATAGGTGTGCTCATGCTTGCGGGACACCCGCCATTGCAATCGTGAATAAATTCTGCTTTTATCAGATACCATCCTAACAAAAATGACTTGGATATTTCCAACAATACTGCGTGCCAATCTAGGAAGTTTGTCATATTGCTGCACGGAAACGAGGATGGGAGGCTGCCTTAGGCCCGGGGCCCCTCCCCCAGACCACCAAATGGGCCAGCCAATGCGTCTCCTCCTACCCAGGGTCGGAGTCCCGTACTTCAGTGAGCCCCTCGCCCACAGTGGTGTTAACCATGGGAATGGGAGAGCGCCCCTTGAGCAAGATCATGCTTAAGTGTGTGGGAAGCATACTGTCTTGCAGGTCCCCTGAGGAAGAGAACACCGCAAATATGCCCTCAACTATGGTGACTAACATCTCGTCCGCACCTTTGGCACCCCCCTCAACTCCCCCCCTCGGCTTCAGTTTCGCATAAACAAGTAGAAGAGCACTGCGTTAAACTGTCTGCACTTTTATCTTGCCACACGGCTCAAGTGCAGGAATCCAAGGTCGTTGAAACTCCCCCGCCGTATCCACGGCAACCGCTGTATCCTCCTCTGTGTAATCTAACACCACCTGCGGGGGCAGGGGGAGAAGTGAGTTGGGATGGGACACTTGCTGTCTCCTCTCAGGAGGTGGAATGCAGTAACACCCAGGGGGGTGGGGACTGCAGGCAAGGCTCGGGTACGGATTGGTCAAAAGTTAAGGAGGCGGTAGAAGAAAAAACAGCAGAGAGAAAGGGAAGCGATGTAACTTACAGGTGCTTGGATGATAGTGTCCGGCCAGCACTGTCCACCCTGACTGTGCCTGAAGGAGTAGGTGGCATCCGGCCGGCGCCCTCTGCTCAGGTTGCACCCGAGGGAGAAAGAAATAACGATAGTCTCCGGACCCACTCTCTGCCACAGTGTTCAGACCCATTGATTTGACCCACACATCCTTTTACAAGATTGAGTGCGTATGCAACCAATCAGAAGCCTCTACAACAGTCAGTGCTTGATCAAAGGGAGATGGGCATAGGGGGAGGGGTGCGGAGCCTGCAGCTTCCAGCTGTGACTGAAAAGGATAGCGAAAGGAGAGAGTCTGCATTTGGGAGTTAAGAGAGATGCACTAACAGATTGTGGGAAATTTAGATCTAGCCTGATAGAGGAAGGAAGAGCACTAGAGACCTTCCTGATAGTAGGGAATGATAACAGAGGTCCGGGAGGGGTATCCCTCGATCTGAAAGGCATCACACGTCTGATAGATTGTGCAGAGAAATGGGGATTGAAATCACTCCTCACTTTAAATGCATTACAAGTCCTGACAGCATCAGGCCTTCTCTTTCCTCATGTAACAAATCTGATGTGCATGGTGCTTAAGCAGTATAGTGCTTATTTAGTGATTATAGTGCAGTATACATTGTGGGCATCAGAATGGGTTCCCTTCATGGACAGGTGGCCAGACTGAGGCCTGGAGAAAAAGCAACAAGCAATTCCATACGGCTGGTTTGTGAGAGCAATGCTCTCAAGGCTTGAGACATCTGCCTTGATATTGAACAAATGTTTGTCATTTTTGAGGTACACTCCAACAGGTACCTGAGACAATGTTGGTATATAATGGGCATAGATAGTGCCACTAGAGCTATCAGCAATCACTCTAATCTCTAATCTCTCTGTCTATAACTTTACTAGTATTGTAGGATGTGGCTTTAATTATTAAGTGTCGGTGACATCACATCAGTTCTTGCAGGCTAATTACATGGTGATTAAAGACCTATCACCTGTTCCAAGTGGGATGAATCTTGCTTTGGCTTACCAAGGAAGGAACTTGGTAAGGAAGCTTTTGCAACATGATGACCTGCACCAATCGCTGGAACGTGTCAGAGACAATGGACAGAAAAATTTGATCACCGTTAACCATGACACAGAACTATCAGGCGCTTCGCAATACAACAGAACAGGGTTTCCCTGAGCATGGGAGAGATGTCGTGACAGGCGAAGAAGGCGAGGACTCAGGATGTGACGGGATAGGACCTCCCCCTGCTCAGTGGTGTGAAACCTGCATCGTGATTTGTGCACCATGAACTGTCTGCAATAACATTTAAGCAATCTACGCTTAGAAAAAGCGCTTCGCAAAAGATTGTATCCAGGTTCGCTTACGCGTTGTTACAGGGATGTTTAACTCTCTTTAACTATATCCTGTATTCAGTTATAGTTGTATTAGGTCTAATATTAATCCGCTTTACGCTTATAGTCATATTATATATGGGTATATAGATACATTACATAGATACGTATAGTGTATGCTGAGATGAATGACTCATATGGCAAAGGCTAAGACGAACGAATCAGCATTGAGAGAATGCAATATATAGCTTGTATAGAACTCATGTTTAAGACATTAAGGTAAAATTATTTGGCGAATCGCGATGTAACGGGGCAAAAGGCTTAACCAAGAGGACAATGGCATGTATAGGCGCAATGCGGGGATTTCGGGGTGTACGCAGTTAGGGTCCTCTCGAGTTGTAGTAGATTTGCTTGAGCTTAGGGACAAGAAGATGTAGTTAACAAAATACACAAGTTAGAGATGTAGTCAACAAAATACGTAAAGCGGGAGCTGTCAAGGTCACCAGGCGTAACAGGATCTGCGTGGGTCCCTTGTGTGGTTAACAGAACAAGTAAAAGGGGGGCTGTGGAAGTCATCAGGCTCTATGGGGGCTCCTTGACTTATGATAAACCATGATGAGACATGGCAAGACAAGATATGCCACACGTCTATTGGCTACAGATAACCATAGCAAGAGTGATTGGTAGCACTGTGATATAAGGAACAACTATAAGAAGAGTGTGTTGCTTGTAATAAATGCCAATTGCCTCTCACCACATTGGTGTCATAAAAAGCATGTGAAACTGTCTGGGGCTCTCTGAGCACTTTACAACGAAAGATTAATCAGGGGTTGCCAAAGTAAAGGCAACAGGGTTTGGCTTGTGCTTACCGTGCCCTATATAATACTTGTATGGGAACTGCTGAGTCAGGGCCTAAACCTCTGATTGATCACCTGAGGCAAGACATGAGTCAGCCAGAGGAGCACAGGTGAAGGCAATTCACCTGTGCTGCTGGAAGGGGGGGAGCCTGGCTCCACCCCTCCTGGACCTATTTAAGAGGTGGCTACCAGAGGGGAAGGATCTTTTCTGGAGATTGCCTCTATTGGTGGTTTCTAGGGAGCTCAGTGGAAGGGTAAGCTTCCCATTTTGTTCTCTTTTGTTATCATTGTCCACTTTGCCTAACTCTTGATTATATTGTAACATCTTGATATCCATTGATTATACAATTGTAACATCTTAATATCCGTTGATTATACACTTGGGAAGCCAGGCAGGCTGCATATACTAAAATTAACATCATGTCTTTTCTATGGAATTTCTATAAATGGGTCAAGGGGGAGAACAATACTTCTCAAGAAAAAATGATTCCAGGGCAGATCCCAGGATTTGAGGGATCCCCCTATTATGAGTTAGCCGTTATCATTGAAAAAGGGGATCCCTTACGTGTTATGGGCAATATCTCCCCATATTGCATGGCGGACTATTTTCAAGGACTTGGCATGGATGTCCTTAGCACTAAAGAAAAACAACTGGCTGCCTCCATGGTGGCATGGCCATTATTAAGTGCCTTAAATCATGCAGATAAGAGAAATAATAATTTAGAAACTGAAAATCAGCTTTTAAAAGACCGCATTGAAAAGCTGGAGCACGTACTTGGTGTTTTAACAGGGAAGAAGCCAATTCTACATCTTCCTGTAAGCTAAATTCGTAGCATTTCAATAAATGATGACCAGACTCCTGAATCAACAGACTTCGTTGATCAGGAGAACAAGAAATCCAAATCAGATCTTGAATGTCCAATTCTGACTGATCTACTGGAAGTCCGTCCTGTCATAACCCAGAAAACAAAAAAAGTACAGGACAGACCGGCAGGGGTGCCGCCTGATCAATGGCCGCCTGCCCAGACTCATTTACACATAACGGCTCGGCCATACACAGCAACAGACTTGATGGACTTAGTACAGTGATTTCAGCAGAAGCCTAGTGAAAGTGTGCTGGCTTGGTTATTGAGACTATGGGATTCTGGGGCAGAAAGTGTTTTGGTGAATGGACCAGAAATATCTAAGTTGGCCACCATGACTGTCCATCCTGCTCTCAGACAGAGGTTATACGTGGGTAATAAATATTGCGATGAAAACCGTTCTATACTAGAGTGGTTAATGGCGGCCTGCCGTATGGTATGGCCGAATAAATCGGACATACCTTTAAGTACAGGCATGTGGTCCTCCATAGAGGACCTTCAAAACTATGTCCGCGAACTGGGTGTAAGAGAGGCTATCTATGAAGATACATTTGATGGCCCTGATATGGTCAAATTTTCAGCAGGGATTGGAGATTTAATTTTACAGCAAGCTCCCTCCCATCCCTACGGCACCCTAGTCTCCATATTAAATCCCCTTGTAGCGTCAGAAGCCGTAGTCCAGCAGGCTGCCCAGTTAGTTGCCAACTTGGGAGAAACAGAGTGCCTGCGGACTAGGCGCAATATTCGGTTTTTGGAGGAAGCAGAGGTCCTGCCGGTAAATAAAACCAAAATGCTGGCTACTCGAGCTCCTCCATCGGGACCCATAAGGGTATCCCAAAAACAAATGTTTAATGATTTAATTCGGGCTGGGGTCCAGTTTGCTAAGATCGACCGCCAGCCCAACCACGTCCTTCTCCAGCTCTGGAGGCAACTAAAGGACAATCAAAAATTCCGGAACTACCCTAAGAAATCAAGGGTGAGAGCTATCGAGAGGGTTCCAACAACAATGTGGTACCTAGAAGATTTTATTGTTCCAAATAGGAAAAAAAAATAAAAGCCACCTCAGGTGTCTCGGGCCACAATGCCTGAGCCTTCGGAAGCAAAAGAATTGGCCCTAGCACAATTCATGGACTGACAAGGGATGTTAGTCTCCGTAGGGCCTCCAGACAGGACCGGAGGCCCTATGTAGAATTAACAATTTATTGGTCCTAAAAAAATATTCATTGAGTTATGGCATTGGTGGACACGGGAGCAGAAACATCAATTATCTATGGAGATCGGGGAAAAATTGTTGGCGGCAGAGTGATGATTGGTGGTTTTGGGGGGCAGACTATTCCTGTCACCCAAACATGGTTAAAATTGGGGGTTGGGCATCTCCCACCCCGGGAGTACAAGGTGTCTATTGCCCCAGTCCAAGAATACATCCTGGGCATAGACATTCTATGGGGTCTGGCTCTCCAAACAACTGTGGGAGAGTTCAGACTACGACAAAGATGTATCAGTATCCAGGCGGTGCAGGCAATATTAAGAGGCCATGCGAAACATGAGCCTGTTTGCCTGCCGAAACCGTGCCAGATTACTAATGTTAGACAGTATAGACTCCCGGGTGGGTAAGTTGAAATATCGAGAACGGTGCAGGAATTAGAAAAAGTGGGCATTATAAGACCTGAACACAGCCCGTGTAACTCCCCATATGGCCAGTGCGAAAGGCAGTTGGCACATGGAGGATGACAGTAGATTACCGAGAATTAAATAAGGTCACGCCGCCTATTCATGCGGCCGTACCCAATATTGCCTGCCTAATGGACACATTGAGTAGGGTGATAAAAACCTATCATTGTGTCCTAGATCTAGCAAATGCATTCTTCAGTATCCCAATTGCTGAGGAATCGCAAGATCAGTTTGTGTTTACGTGGGGAGGCAGGCAGTGGACCTTTCAGGTCCTGCCCCAGGGGTATGTGCATTCACCAACGTATTGTCACAATCTAGTGGCGCGTGACCTGGCTGATTGGACAAAACCTGATGATGTTAACCTATGTCATTATATTGATGATCTCCTGTTGACATCCGACTCACTGGAGGCAGTAGGACAGGCAGCAGATTCACTAACTGCCTATTTACAACAGCGGGGATGGGCTATAAATCCCCAAAAGGTGTAAGGTCCAGGCCTGTCCTGGAAGGGGACAAAATAAGGGCTACTGGAGTTGAACGGGTCATTTGAGGGCTTATACCAAACTCCATGGACAATGACGGCAGAGTGCATAGGGAAGGACTAGGGCAGGGGGATGCTGGGGATGCTGCTGTTCTAGGGGATCCTAGATCCCTTATAAAGGTGGCGAGACGGATAGCCCGGCTGAAGTGCCTTTATACCAACGCACGCAGCCTGAGTAACAAACAGGAGGAACTGGAAACTGTGATGCACTCGGGAAGTTATGACCTTGTTGCTATCACAGAAACATGGTGGGATGACTCCCACAATTGGGATACTGCCATCGACGGCTATAGACTCTTTAGGAGAGATAGGCGAGGTAGGAGGGGTGGGGGAGTTGCTCTCTATGTCAGAGATTGGATAAACTGTGTGGAGCTCCCTACGAGAAGCAGTCAGGAACAGGTTGAGAGCCTGTGGGTTAGGATTAGAGATGGGACAAATATAGGTCAGCTGGTGTTAGGGGTATACTACAGACCAACTGATCAAGGGGAGGCTGTTGACGAGGCTTTCTTGCTCCAGATGCGTGAGATGTCTGGCTCACGGGCTCTTGTCCTGGTGGGGGACTTCAACCATCCGGACATCTGCTGGGAAGACCACACAGCGAGCTGCAAGAGCTCCAGAAGGCTCTTGGAATCCATTGATGATAGCTTTCTGGTTCAGGTATTGGACAGACCGACCAGAGGTGAAGCGTTGCTGGACCTGCTGCTCACCAACGCCAAGGAGATCATCAAAGGCGTCAAGGTTGGAGGCTGCCTGGGCTCCAGCGACCACGCCCTGGTTGAGTTTGTGATCTCAAGCAATGTGGGCCTGGCAAAGAGCAGGACCAGGACACTGAACTTCAGAAGAGCAGACTTCAAGCTACTCAATGGATTGCTGGCCAAGATCCCCTGGCGTGCTGCCCTCAAAGACAAGGATGTTGAGGAGAGCTGGCGGCTCTTCAAAGATGCCCTCCTGGAAGCACAAGAGGTCTCCATTCCTCTGAATAAGAAAGTGGGCAGGCGAGGTAGGAAACCGGCATGGCTCAGCAAGGACCTGCTGAGAGAACTGAGGGCGAAGAAAGGGGTGTACAAGCTCTGGAAACAAGGCTGTGTCACCTGGGAAGAGTACAGGAATGCCGTCCGGACTTGCAGACGTGGGATCAGGGAAGCCAAGGCGCAGGCAGAACTGAACTCGGCAAGGGACGTGAAAAACAATAAGAAAACCTTCTACAGGTACATTGGCCAGAAGAGACAGGCCAAAACGGGCGTACCTACTTTGGTAAATTTAAAAGGAGAACTGGCTTCAACAGATGAAGAGAAAGCCAAGGTGCTGAATGAGTTCTTCACCTCGGTCTTCACTGGTGGCCAGGATTCTAGTCTTTTTCACGTCCCTGAACCCTGCATCCCCAAACCTCTATGTGGGGACCAAGGAGGTAAATCCCTCCCCACTGTAAGGGCAGAGCAAGTCCGAGAGTGCCTCCTTAGACTGAATGAATACAAGTCTATGGGGCCGGATGGCGTGCATCCCAGGGTCCTGAAGGAGCTGGCCGAGGTGGTTGCCGAGCCGCTCTCCATCATATTTGAGAAGTCGTGGCTGTCAGGTGAGGTCCCGGACGACTGGAGGAAGGGTCATGTCACTCCCATATACAAGAAGGGGAGCAGGGAGGACCCGGGGAACTACAGGCCGGTGAGTCTCACCTCTGTGCCTGGGAAGATCATGGAACAGATCCTCCTGGACAACATGCTCGGTCACATAAAGAATGAGCATGTGATCCGAGACAGCCAGCACGGCTTCACCAAAGGAAGGTCATGCCTAACTAATCTTGTGGCCTTCTATGATGGAGTGACGGCATTGGTGGATGAAGGGAAGGCGACTGATGTCATTTACCTGGACCTGAGCAAGGCCTTTGACATGGTCCCCCACCACATCCTCATCTCCAAATTGGAGGGAAGTGGATTTGATGGGTGGACGACCCGATGGATAAGCAATTGGTTGAAAGGCCGCAGACAGAGGGTGGTGGTCAATGGCTCTATGTCCAGGTGGAGGCCGGTAACAAGTGGTGTCCCCCAAGGGTCTGTCTTGGGACCGGTGCTCTTTAACATCTTTATTAATGACATCGATGAGGGAATTGAGTGCACCCTCAGCAAGTTTGCTGACGACACCAAGCTGAGTGGTGCGGTTGATACGGTGGAAGGAAGGGATACCATTCAGAGGGACCTCGACAGGCTGGAGGGCTGGGCTCGGGTGAACCTGATGAGGTTCAACACGGCAAAGTGCAGGGTTTTGCATTTGGGCCGGAAGAACCCCAGGCACCTGTACAGGCTGGGAGGAGTGGTCCTTGAGAGCAGCTCGGCAGAGAAGGACCTGGGGGTCCTGATGGACGAGAGACTGAATATGAGCCAGCAGTGCGCTCTGGCAGCTCGAAAGGCAAATGGGATCCTGGGCTCCATCAGGAGAGGGGTGGCCAGCAGGGACAGGGAGGTGATTGTCCCTCTCTACTCGGCTCTTGTGAGGCCCCACCTGGAGTACTGTGTCCAGGTGTGGAGCCCTCAGTATAAGAAAGACATTGAGATTTTGGAAAGGGTCCAGAGGAGGGCGACTAAGATGATCAGGGGGCTGGAGCACCTCCCCTATAAGGACAGGCTGAGGGAGTTGGGCTTGTTCAGCCTGGAGAAGAGAAGGCTGTGGGGTGACCTCATTGCAGCCTATCAATACCTGAAGGGAACCTACACCCAGGAGGGGAGTAAACTCTTCAAAAGGGCTGACAACAGCAGGACTAGGGGAAATGGTTTTAAGTTGAAGGAGGGAAGATTTAGGTTGGATGTTAGGGGGAAGTTCTTTACTAGGAGAGTGGTTAGGCCCTGGAACGGGCTGCCCAGGGAGGTTGTGGATGCCCCGTCCTTGGACGTGTTCAAGGCCAGGTTGGACGGGGTCCTGGGCAACCTGATCTGAATGTGTATGTTTGGTGGCCCTGCTAGGCAGGGGGGTTGGAACTACATGATCCTTGGGGTCCCTTCCAACCCGGGTGATTCTGTGATTCTGTGATTCTGTCTGTAAAATTCCTGGGGGTGGTTTGGTCAGGAAAGACCAAACTGCTACCCAGTGCTGCTTTAGATAAGGTTCAGGCATTCCCAGTCCCTACAGCATCAAAGCAGCTGCAAGAGTTTCTAGGTATATTGGGTTATTGGCGTTCCTTTATACCTCACCGAGCGCAGCTGCTGAGGCCAGTATACAGACTCACAAAAAAGGGGCAGCTATGGGACTGGGGGAAAACCGAACAGGATGCTTTTCAACAAGCAAAACTGGCAGTTAAACAAGCTTAGGCATTGGGTATATTCGATCCTACCCTCCGAGCCGATTTGGACGTTCATGTTACTCAAGACGGCTTTGGTTGAGGCCTGTGGCAACGCCCAAGCTCTGTTTGGGCCCCCATTGGTTTCTGGTCTCAGGTTTGGCATGGAGCAGAAGGAAGACACGATGCCAGGGTTGCGATGCTTGCTCCAAGTTGAGACCGAGATCGTTGCCCGAAACAACAGCCCATCTTCCTAGAGGACACATGATTGAAAAACAGTTATTGGCTGCCTATTTGGCATTACAGGCAGTAGAGCCAATAACTCAAACAGCTGCAGTTATAGTCAAGACCACTCTGCCAATTCAGGGGTGGGTGAAAGATCAGACCCACCTTCCTAAGACAGGGGTGGCCCAAGCACAAACAGTGGCACGATGGGTCGCCTACCTGAGCCAAAGGAGCAGTCTGTCTTCATCACCCTTGAAAGAAGAACTCCAGATGATCCTGGGCCCAGTTACGTATCATAGTGATGCACCGAAAGAAATACTGGTCGCTCCACCAGAGAAGAGTCCCGTTCAGGAGGGAAAATATCCTATCCCTGAAGACGCCTGGTACACAGATGGGTCCAGCAAGGGCAACCCGAGCAAGTGGAGAGCAATAGCATACCATCCTTCCACTGAGACAATCTGGTTCGACGAGGGTATGGTCAGAGCAGCCAATGGGCAGAACTGCGAGCTGTGTGGATGGCTATAACCAAGGGAACCTGGTGATGGTATCCTGAACATCTGCACAGATCGTTGGGCTGTGTACCGGAGGCTCACTCTTTGGATTGCACAGTGGGCCACCCAGGAATGGACTATCCACGCCCGACCGATCTGGGGCAAAGACATGTGGTTAGATATATGAAATACGGTCAAACACAGGACTGTACGTGTCTACCATGTTTCTGGTCATCAGCCCCTACAGTCACCGGGAAACTATGAAGCCGACACACTGGCCCTAGTTCAACGGATTGAGAATTCACCATCTGAGAACATGGCCCGCTGGTTACATCAGAAGGTACGGCATGCTGCGCAAAAGACAATGTGGGCAGCTGGTAAAGCATGGGGTCTGCCCATACAACTATCTGATATCGTCCAGGCATGCCAGCATTGCGAGGCTTGCTCCAAGAGGAGACCGAGATCGTTGCCCGAAACAACAGCCCATCTTGCTAGGGGACACAATCCTCTCCAGCGATGGCAGATAGATTACATCGGGCCCCTTCCTCGCTCTGAAGGGGCAAGATACGCCCTGACCTGTGTCAACACTGCAAGTGGGCTACTGCAGGCCTATCCAGTACCGAAAGCAAACCAGGCATATACCATCAAGGCACTCACTAAACTGATGTCTGCCTACAGGACACCTCAAGTCATCGAGAGCAACCAAGGGACTCATTTTACTGGTGCAACGATACAGCGCTGGGCAGAAGAAAATAACATCGAATGGCGATTCTACCTGCCATATAATCCAACAGGGGCAGGCCTCATCGAATGTTATAACGGTATTCTTAAGACTGCCCTGAAGACAGTCCTTGCAGGGGTGGACGAAAAGACTATATGAAACCCTGCGGGACCTGAATGAAAGACCTCGTGACGGCATAAAATAAAATGGCCCTGGAAGGTGCAGGTAGGACCCAAGTGGTGTGGCCTACTTGCACCTTGGGGGAGACTATTGGAGGTGGGAGGCTCAGTAGTCCCTCCAGTAATAGGTGCATGGCCTACTGAGATTGTGGTCAACACTCCGATCTTTATTGCTAAAGGGACCCCCCTCGTGTCCCTGTGGCAGATCAGGACACCTCCTTTGGTGCCTGATATCATTATGCAGCCGCAGAAATCCGGCCAAAAGGTGCGGTACAGGCGGCCAGGACTTGCCCCAGTACAAGCAGAAGTGTTGACCCAGGATAGAAATACGGCCTGGAATCTTGCCCTGGAAAGCAGACCTTCCCCTCCTGGTATCTCTGAGACATCTGTATTACTCCCCATGAGTCTGTGAGCCTTCAGGACCACCAGAAGGAACAAAATGCCATCAAGCATTCCAGTGTTGCTGTCAGATCACGTACAACGCCTGGTGATGGTCTGCATGGGACTGATGGAACATAGAACGAACCTGCACCTCAGGACCTCATGCCTCCAGTCACATCATCGAGCACTGGCCCATAGAAGAATATGGACATGCACTAATCGTCACTCGTCTTGAATTGTACCAAATCATGTCGCGATAAAATTGTATAAGCGTCGCGATATACTGGATCTCTGTATTAGGGAAAGCTTTCCCTTTAGTTAACCTGATCAGTGGTTCACGCCTTGAAGGGGTGGAGTGTATGGGAACTGCTGAGTCATGGCCTGAACCTCTGATTGATCACCTGAGGTGAGCCATGAGTCAGCCAGAGGAGCACAGGTGAAGGCAATTCACCTGTGCTGCTGGAAGGGGTGGAGCCTGGACCTATTTAAGAGCTGGCTACCAGAGGGGAAGGATCTTTTCTGGAGTTTGCCTCTCTTGGTGTTTTGTGGTGGGCGCAGCCGAAGGGTAAGCAACCCATTTTGTTCTGTTTTGTTATCATCGTCCACTTTGCCTAACTCTCTTGATTATATTGTAACATCTTGATATCCAATGATTATACAATACTATTGTAGAGAGAGAGAGTTTCCGAGCTGAGGTTCAAGGCAAAGAGGAAAATTTCCAAGTCAAATATGATCAATTACAGGAGACACAAGTAACAATACTAGTCCCTCCTGTGGAGGGCAAGAAATGGAACCAAGTCTCTTCTCGTCTAGAATGAAAAAGACAAGAATAGGAGGAGGTGGAGGAAGATCCAGGTGAGGGGCCCTCCTCCGAACCACCACCATCGCGAAAGGCAGAAGGGAAAACTAAGAGACATGCAGAAGAGAGTGATGAAGAGGAAGTCTCTATTACTATTCTTCGATCTCTAAAGATGACTGAAATCCCAGGTTCAGGAAAGGAGTTTACACGGCACCCATATGAAACTCTTGTTTCCTGGTTGGTTCGCTGTTGGGACAGTGGGGCCCGTAGCTTGTCTCTAGGTGGTAATGAAGCTCGCCAACTAGGTGCCATTGCCAGAGATCCAGCTATTGATAGAGGAATTAGTCGATGTTCAGATGAGGCTGCTTCCCTCTGGGAACGAGTGTTAACAGCCGTGAAGGAAAAGTATCCCTTCAAAAATGGCTTGAAGATTGCGATGAAAAAATGGGATACAGTTGAAAAGGGTATCCAGTATTTGCGGGGAATTAGGCGTGGTGGAAATGTTGTATGACCCTGTCTTTGTTCCTAACCACCCACACCAAAACCACGACCCTGAAAGAGTGAGGACAACGCCTGAGATATGGCAGAAAATCGTGACAACAGCGCCAGACAAATATGCCTCTACACTAATGTCAGCGTGTGACAGATACCAGGAACAACAGAGAACGCCCTTAGTTTATGAATTAATTGTTACGCTTCAAAACTACGAAAAATTGCTGTCCCCAATTCATGCTGCCGTTGCTGCTATATCAAGAATGATGACGGTGCAAGTGTCTCAACTGGTTAACCGTGACAAACCTGTAGCAGTATCAGAGACGCTGGATGAAGATCAGGATAATCAAACGAGTCTAATGAAGGAGATCAAGGAGATGAAGGAGATGATGCGAGCCCACCTAACTAAAGATGATGAACCTTCCTTCTCACGTGCACCATCAAAGATCTCAGCTGTCAGAAGCAAACGCTCTCCGGCTCAAGTAAGGGGTTATACACCGCGAATTACCTTATGGTATCAGGGGATTACCTTAGGCCATGAGGGACTCTTTGCTCCCCATTCATAAGTGGATTCGTCAACCAGAGAGCCAGGGAGTGATCAGCAAAACTCACTCGCCTTTTAACAGCCCCATATGGCCAGTGCGTAAAGCCAGTGGAGAATGGAGGCTGACGGTGGACTACCGTGGCCTGAATGAAGTCACACCCCCATTGAGTGCTGCTGTGCCGGACATGTTAGAACTCCTGTATGAACTGGAGTCAAAAGCGGCCAAATGGTATGCCACCACTGACATTGCTAATGCCTTCTTTTCCATTCCTTTGGCCAACGAATGTAAGCCACAGTTTGCTTTCACATGGAGGGGCATTCAGTATACCTGGAACCATTTGCCCCAGGGGTGGAAACACAGCCCGACCATTTACCATGGGTTGATCCAGTGGGTGAAAGGTGAGATGGGCCCCTTAAGTGAAAGTAAAAAGGCAAGAAGGCTTCACAGTTACTGAGTATAAGGGGGGTGAAGGGGAATTGTTAGAAATAGTTCACAGAAGCAAGAATATAGAGCTTCTTAGAAAATAAGGGATGGCAGTCACTGTGTCTGGCATAGTAAGGGGGAAGAAGGCCATAAAGATAAGGGTTTGAGAGCAGCCTGAGGACATTTGGCAGGGAGGTGATTAGATGTTCATAGGGCAAGAAGAAGCCATTTTGGGGAATGCACATTGAAAGGCCAGGAATTTACAGCGACAATGGTCAGAAGCCTTCGTGAGGAAAACAGCTAATCTTCTTCTCATTACCCACTATGCACATGCATGAGGGGAGGGTCTGCATGCAAATGAACTTTCGGGGGTGTGATGAATATGTATCCAAATTCCGGGAAAACTATTGATTACGTGCTAGTTTCGCCTGTAACTGTTGCATGATTTTTTTTCTAGTCGGTATGCAATTTAGGCGGATCTATCCCCTTGCACCTAGGTATCTGCGCAGCACTGAATAAACCTTACCTTCTTTGTAATCTTACTCGAGTTACGAAGTTTGATTCTGCATGTCTATTTGGCACCCCAAATGGGACGCCCTCTGCTCAGCTGCAGGACCGGTTGAGAAGAGGGATGCCTTAGGTGGGCCCCTAGATTTCTCGGAAGGACTCTCCTTCCTCATCCGATCACTGCGGGAGTGGACAAGGACCATCCATTGGCAGACCAGGTATGTGTATGGAATGAGGGGGCCCGTAAGCCATATGGAGATGTCCTACACGGGGTATAGCGGTATAGCCTTTGTGCTGCCCCTGGGAAGGGAGCTCACAGGTTTGGTAAGTTGCCGGCTGGGGTGGGCAGGCTCTGGTGTGCAGCTCCTTGGGGGAGCACCCACAAACGGACCTTGTAAGTCGTACGCAGGGTAAGGGGACAGGATATAGTGGGTATCCTGTTACACGGTTATCTGGGTTCTCCTGGTTGTGATAACAGGAGTTATAGGTTATGTAATTGCTATTACCATCTGTTGTAAATGTTCGGTACCATGTATCTGAATCAATGCCATCGAAATATTTGGGATATCCTCTGAGGAAATTAGAACTACGAACTAAGAAATTTCAAACTTATATTTTGTCTAAGCCGGTATTGTGTGAGTGTTGGGGGAGTGAGATGTAGCTAAGCTACGGAACAAGAGCAGAGTCCCAATCCACTGCTTTGTTCTCCTGTGAGGGAAATGGCTGAAGATGGATGAAGCGAAAGTTAGTTTTGTTCTCTATGCTATTTGTTCATACATACGTATTTTCTCCTTTACATGAAATGAGATTGGAATGATGATGAAAATACATATGCTATAGATCATAGTCAAAGAATATGGAGGGAAGGTTGGGTCCGGGAGGGAGGCAGTGAGAGGAAGGATCCTGAGGATAAACTGTACTGATTATTGTCACTGTCTTTGTTGTTTTAAAATGTTTATGTCATGAGAGTGTTACCTATGAGGCTGTTATGGACACAGGGTACGAATAGTGGAACAAGGCGTGTCTGAAGTGATACCGAGAATACCCCCTGTATTGTATTTTGGCTCACTAGAGAAACATTGTTAGTGAGCTTGAGGGGGAATATTGAATAAGAAACAAGAACGTAAATGAAATAACAGGACCAACTGTGCATTTGAGTAATAATGTACAAAGGAGAAATGGCTAAAGAGTGAGTTTATCTGTGCTGGCTTGAGAGCAACCCCCCCACTCCATTCCCCTGCGGGTGCAACTTGGTGTGAGTGTGCCGGGTATATAGATAATGAAAGAACCTCCTCTCCCTCCTATAAATTGGAGCGTGACATTTATTTAATGGCGTAGTCGAAAGCAGGATACTCACCATGAGAGTGTTGTCCTTCCAGATATAACTTTCTTTGTGTGCACCTCCTGGAGTTGCATGGAGCGATATTTTTGAAAACTTAGACGTGAGTCCTTCTCCAGGAAGACCGCTCCGCATTCTGAAACTTTGCTGTTTATTTGTATACCTCTTGGGGACGTATGAATTAATTTTCATTTTGTGTGTTCCTCCTCGAGAAGACCTCTCTAAATTTTGTGATTTAAGTATCTTGTAACTTAAGTGTGAAATTTGGACCTTTTTAGTGTGCTCCCCTCAGAGAAAGGGAAGAGTGCTTTGAGCATTTGCATTTGAAAAGTGTCTGTTTCCCCGAGGAGATAAGGAGTCACTTGAGCTTTTGAAAACGTGCACCTCCACCTCCCTTAGTGTAGGTCTTTCATTGTATTGAAAAAATGAGCGACAGCATTGCCACCATGAAAAGTGACGATGTATTATTTGATCTTTTAGAAAAACATGGTGCTCGACCCTCTTTATCAGGTATGGATTGGGCACGACAGAACTGGTATAACTTGCAGAGTGGACCTTATCAGTATCCTGCAAAAGAATGCTCGTACTCGAGCTGGAAAAGGAAAGTCGTTTATTTGTGCCGTACTCGGGGCTACTTTAAAAGCAGCCATGGAGTTCCGAGGTGAAAAGCATTCGGCAGAAACCCAAACTATACAAGCACTGCAGGAATTGGTTAAAGTAACACAAGAATTGGTGAAAACTCTGCAGAACCAAATAGTGAACCTCGAGGAACAATTAGAAAGAGAGAAACGTAATTCGGCTTTGTTGCAAATGGCTTTTAAGGAACTGCTGACGTGTAAGCATGCCAGCTATACCGTCACCCATAGTTTGCTTCGAGAAAAAACTTTTCCTCAGGTGGAACTACCAGGAATGAAGGAAAGGCTAGATAAATTAGAAACTCCAATAGCCCCATTGCGTCCTTTGATTAAAAACTGAATACACGTTCGATAACAGTGAGGATCTAGATCCTCAAATGAATGTTAAGGAAATTCCCTTCTCAGCCACTGAACTAGCAAAATTGAAAAAAGATTTTAGCCGCTCTCCAAAGGAATCGGAGACAGAATATGTATGGAGGGTGAGTCTCACTGGTGACGACCAGATTCGGTTAACAGAAAAGGAAGCAGAAGGTTATTGGGGACCAGGAGTATTTTTAACTACTGGCAACAGTCATGCTCCCTGGTCCTTAACACAGCGGGCTGCCTATTGGGCAGGTGGTCTCAACCCTTTAGAACGGGGAGACCCTCTTGCCATTACTGGAACAACTGATCAGTTAGTAGAGAGTGTTCAAAAGGCTGCTTGTCTCCAAATGATGTATGATAGAAAGCTGCAGCTGTACCATGAATCACCTATGATGATGCCTGTCGATCCTGAAAGAATGACCCCTCTAATTAGGGGGCTTCCAGAGTCGTTAAAACCTATAGGGGATACAACTGCAAGGAAAAATAGAGGCTATGTCTCAGGGAGAGAGAACCCAGCCAGTGTTAGAAGGAACTGTAACCCCCAACCATCTGCAATCAGGAAACAAAGCATGGATGTGGGGAGAGGTTGCCCAAGAGTTAATTAACTATGGAAGGAAATATGGGCCAGTGGTTTCTTCCTCCATTAAATTTGAGCCAAGGGAAGTAAGACTTGCAGCAGTTAGCCTTGCCCCCAGGCCTCCTAGCCCAAAGCTCAGTGGGACTGGAAGGGTCTCATTGTCAGTAAAAACAGGTAGGCAAAATATTGATCATAAACGTAATTGTCTCTGGATACTGGGCTGGCAAAAGGGTGTTCAACGAGATTTGATGAATGGATTACCCACTGTCAGGTTAGAGAAATTAGTTAACTGGTGGCCAGAACAAAAGCTCCAGAATCTCGAGGAAAGCAAAACCCCAGGTCCTAGGGTCTCTCCCAAGGAATCTGAATGGCTCTCCAAGCCATTAGAAAACTGATGTCTTCACCCATCCCAAGTGAGCAGGGTGGGGGCGGTGAAGGGTGGATGCATGAGAAAGCTCACAACAAAGGGAAACAAGATCTTCAATTTAACTCCTTCCGTCCAAAGGCCTCACCACTCTTGCCAGTTATCCCTGTGAGTCACGACCCAGTGGCTGATAAGCCAGGGAAGCACTCTTACCTCCCTGGACAGACTGTGTCAATTGACTCAGCTAGCCTGAGGCCAGTTTCCCTAACCTTAACAGGATCCCTTAACAGATATGCTTGGAAGGCTAAAGACACCCCGAAAAAGGAATATGAAATCAACACTTGCTGGATTGTTCCCTCGTATTTTTCAGAGAGAACACAAAAAAGCTAATAGCTGATTTTAACTATTTGTATTTTGTGACAGAAATACTGAAGATTTGATCATGCTAGAATACTGAATGTACCTCTTGATTACATTTTTTTGTTGCAGTAGTGTTTTGTGTTGTTGTGGGTGTGGGTGGTGATTGGTATCAGTCCTTAGATCTGTTAAACTTCACAACTGGGTTCAGGGTTTTTACAGGTCTTCCTGGCTTACTGGTACTCCCTGCACAGTGATGCCATTTCTTTTGACCCCTTCTTTCACCCCTTTTTTACCAAACTGATTATGATTTGCATGTAACTCCTCCTCAGTGTTTCCAAATTCCTAACAAACTGGGAAATGAATCAAGGGACCCATCTAATACCCGTTAGATGTGGTCACAAAAGAAATCTATCAGAAAGCCTTTTGCACTGATGCTTTTCAGTGTCATACCAGTCCAGGAGTTCCATCCAAAACATGGTTGTTGGAAAGTGCCTAAGTTTTATAAGAGATGTGCATGTTTCTGGGATTACCCCTCTTTAAAGTTTTGTACTGTGGAGGTATCCTGCACACACTATCCTGTGAAAAGTTCTGAGGACTGTAACAATACTTGAACTTGCCAAACTAATATTTATATCTCTCAGCATTTGAATTGCTTTGGAAATGCTCTAGTGTAAAGTTCTTGAAACACTAAATCATCTTAGAAAACATTACATGGCAAGTCCACATATTGTCAAATTAGACTAGATACGCTTTTCGTGAATGTCATGGTTCTATGTTTTTGGGGTTTTTTTGGTTTTTTTTATGTTTTTGGATTTCAGTATTCCACATCAAAACATCATGTAGCGTACGGGGCATTAAAGTGTCACTGCCCCAATCCCAGGTACCTATCCCTGTACATTACAGCAGTCACGGGATCTGGCCCTTCCGGGTGGGGGGGGCGCTCTCTTGCTGCCTGGCAGTGGGTGCTGGAGGGTGCTTTGCTAGACGTTCCAAGCTTTTCAGGTTTGACTCGGTCCCGGGAACTCTCTCTCTCTCTCTTATCTTGTCTGATTTATTAATCTCAATTTCAATTAAATTGTATATATTGTGTTATCTTGTATTCCAATATTATAGTAAAATAAGTTTTCCTCCATAGATTGTTGCCGCTGTTCTTTTCCTCCCTTCCTTCCTTCCCATTTTTGTGGGACTGGGGTGGGGGGGAGGGCAGAGGCCTGTCGACCCTGTCACGGACATAGATTGATCTGGTCAACTCCGTGACAGATTATTGGTGCCCAACGTGGGGCACAACTGCTTTTTAGTTTTTTGAACGAATCCTTTTTTCTCTCTGCTCTTAGAGAGCTTTGTTAGGGAGCATTATCAGTAGTTCAGGTTTCTGTGCTGGAAAACCTGACCTTGAAAGATTAGGTGTACTGCCAGTTTTCTGGGATATTTGTAAACTTTGAGCACTACTTAGTCTGAGTAGTGCCTTTTTTCCTTTTTTTTTTCCCTCCTCTTGTTAGCTTCAATTCATTAACCCTTTTTTAGCTAGCATCAGCGATGAACCCACTCGTTATTGTGGGGGTGCTGAGTAAAGGATTTAAAGCAATGGTGTTAGTCACAACCTACTGGCCAATAATCCATCTCACACTTGTGTGTTTTGGAATTGCATCCGTATATAACTGTGTAAGGGCACTGATGGAGACACCTATGTTTTACCTATTTGCAATGTGGTATGATTTGAACTTTGACATCTACATCCCAGAAGGAATGGCTAATTTCACAAACAGCTACATCCCAAATGGAATAGCTAATTTTACAAACAACACGATGTTCAGACCAGTCTCTGGGTTTTCTTCTCGGTTTGTCAAACGTTTTTTGAATCCTGAATTGATACCCATGTTGTTGTTCGTGTCATCAATTCTCCTGAATGTATTCCTATGCATTCGTATTAAGGGAAAGGAGTCTCTTCCAAAACTAGAGAATGATGATTGGCAGGGAATATGGAGAGGTTTAGGAAAGGTTTTAGAAGCATGGGGACCCGCAGTGTCATGGGATTTTACTCTTGAACACCTGTGGGATCCTGAGAAACTAAGCCAGTATTTGAGTCAGGGACTATGCGGCTTACATAAATCTAAGGAGGTACGACTTATTTGGGGTTTGACTTGTGCTTACTGTGCCCTATATAATACCATTCTGGAGAGAGAGAGTTTCCTAGCTGAGGTTCAAGCCAAAGGGGAAAATCTCCAAGTCAAATCTAATCAATCACAGGAGACACCAGTAACAATACCACTTGCTCCTGTGGAGGGCAAGAAATGGAACCAAGTCTCTTCTCGTCTAGAATGAAAAAGACAAGAATAGGAGGAGGTGGAGGAAGATCCAGGTGAGGGGCCCTCCTCAGAACCACCACCATCACGAAAGGCAAAAGGGAAAACTAAGAGACATGCGAAAGTGTGATGAGGAGGAAGTCTCTATTACTATTCGTCGATCTCTAAAGATGACTGAAATCCCAGGTTCAGGAAAGGAGTTTACACGGCACCCGAATGAAACTCTTGTTTCCTGGTTGGTTTGCTGTTGGGACAGTGGGGCCCATAGCTTGTCTCTAGGTGGTAATGAAGCTTGCCAACTAGGCGCCATTGCCAGAGATCCAGCTATTGATAGAGGAATTAGTCGATGTTCAGATGAGGCTGCCTCCCTCTGGGAATGAGTGTTAATAGCTGTGAAGGAAAAGTATCCCTTCAAAAATGGCTTGAAGATTGCAATGAAAAAATGGGATACAGTTGAAAAATGGGGATCCAGTATTTGGGGGAAATAGGCGTGGTGGAAATGTTGTATGACCCTAACTTTGTTCCTAACCACCCATGCCAAGACCGCGACCCTGAAAGAGTGAGGACAACACCTGAGATATGGCAGAAAATCGTGACAACAGCGCTGGACAAATATGCCTCTACAGTAATGTCAGCGTGTGACAGATTCAACGAACAACAGAGAACGCCCTTAGTTTATGAATTAATTCTTACGCTCCAAAACTACGAACAATTGCTGTCCCCAATTCATGCTGCTGTGGTGGCTGCTATATCAAAAATGACGGAGCAAGTGTCTCAACTGATTAACCATGACAAACCTGTAGCAGTATCAGAAACACTTGATGAAGATCAGGATAATCAAACGAGTCTAGCGAAGGATGTGAAGGAGGTGAAGGAGATGGTGAAATTTTTGCGAGCCCACCTAACTAAAGACGATGAACCTTCCTTCTCACGTGCCCAATCAAAAATCTCAGCTGTTAGAGGCAAACGCTCTCCGGCTCAAGTAAGGGGTTATACACTGCAAATTGCCTTATGGTATTACCTACGTGACCATGGAGAAGACATGGGGAAGTGGCACGGTCAACCTACTTCTGTACTACGAGCCCGGGTGAAAGAATTACAAGGCAGATCAACCACCAGTACAGTTGCTCCAGTTACCACAGGTAATGAATACGGGGGCCCTGTCCTCAGTCAGGGGGGGGAAAGGGATAATAGAGTATATTGGACTGTGTGGATTCGATGGCCTGGCACATCAGAACCACTGAAATATAAGGCCCTGGTGGACACTGGTGCACAGTGCACTCGAGTCATGAAGGGACAGAATCAATCCATATTTCTGGAGTGACCGGGGGCTCTCAAGAATTGACTGTGTTGGAGGCCGAGATAAGCCTCACTGGTAAGGACTGGCAAAAACATCCTATTGTGACGGGCCCAGGGGCTCCATGTATACTAGGTATTGATTATCTCAGAAGGGGGCATTTCAAGGATCCTAAGGGGTATCGTTGGGCCTTTGGAATAGCTGCTGTGGACACAGACAACATCAAGCAGCTGTCTGTTTTGCCTGGCCTGTCAGAAGATCCGTCTGTTGTGGGGCTGCTGCGAGTAAAAGAGCAACAGGTACCGATTGCCACAAAAACGGTGCACAGGCGTCAGTACCGCACCAACAGGGATTTTTTGCTCCCCATTCATAAGTGGATTCGTCAACTAGAGAGCCAGGGAGTGATCAGCAAAACTCACTCGCCTTTTAACAGCCCCATATGGCCTGTGCGTAAAGCCAGTGGAGAATGGAGGCTGACGGTGGACTACCGTGGCCTGAATGAAGTCACACCCCCACTGAGTGCTGCTGTGCCGGACATGTTAGAACTCCTGTATGAACTGGAGTCAAAAGCGGCCAAATGGTATGCCACCATTGACATTGCTAATGTCTTCTTTTCCATTCCTTTGGCCAACGAATGTAAGCCACAGTTTGCTTTTACATGGAGGGGCATTCAGTATACCTGGAACCGTTTGCCCCAGGGGTGGAAACACAGCCCGACCATTTGCCATGGGTTGATCCAAACTGTATTGGAACAGGGCAGTGCTCCTGAGCACTTACAGTACATTGATGACATCATTGTGTGGGGCGATACAGCAGAAGTCTTCACGAAAGGAGAGCGAATAATACAAATTCTTCTGAGTGCTGGTTTTGCTATTAAGCGAAGCAAAGTGAAAGGACCTGCCCAGGAGATTCAGTTCCCAGGTATAAAGTGGCAAGATGGCCGTCGTCACATCCCGACAGATGTGATCGACAAAATCACTGCTATGTCTCCACCCACTAGCAAAAGAGAGACACAAACTTTTCTGGGTGCAGTGGGCTTTTGGGGAATGCTCGTTCCCAACTACAGCGTCATTGTAAGCCCCCTTTATTATGTGACGCGAATGAGAAATGAGTTTACATGGGGCCCTGAGCAGCAGCAGGCTTTTGAACAGATTAAACAGGAGATAGCCCATGTTGTGGCCCTAGGGCCAGTACGGACGGGACAGGGTATAAAGAACATCCTCTACACCGCTGCTGGAGAGAACGGTCCCACTTGGAGTTTGTGGCAAAGAGCCTCAGGAGAGACCCGAGGCCGACCCCTGGGATTCTGGAGTCGGGCGTTCAGAGGGTCTGAAGAGCGCTACACTCCAACTGAGAAGGAGATCTTAGCCGCGTATGAGGGGGTTCGGGCTGCTTCTGAAGTAGTCGGTACTGAAACACAGCTCCTTCTGGCACCTCGACTGCCAGTGCTGAACTGGATGTTTAAAGGAAAGGTTCCCTCCACCCATCATGCTACTGATGCCACTTGGAGTAAGTGGATTGCACTGATTACACAACGAGCACCGTTGGGGAACCTCAACCGTCCAGGAATCCTAGAGGTCATCATGCACTGTCCTGAAGGTAAGAAGTTTGGAACACCACCAGGAGAAGAAGTATCACGTGCTAAAGAAGCCCCACCATACAATGTACTACCAGAGAATGAAAAGAAATATGCCCTGTTCACAGATGGATCGTGTCGTATTGTGGGAAAGCATCGCAGATGGAAATCTGCTGTGTGGAGCCCCACACGACAAGTTGCAGAGGCCACTGAAGGGAAAGGAGAATCAAGCCAATTTGCAGAGGTAAAGGCTGTCCAACTGGCCTTAGATGTTGCTGAACGGGAGAGGTGGCCAATGCTCTATCTTTACACTGACTCGTGGATGGTTGCGAATGCCTTATGGGGGTGGTTACAGCAATGGGAGCAAGATAACTGGCTAAGAAGGGGTAAACCTATTTGGGCTGCTGAACTGTGTAAAGACATTGCTGCCCAAACAAAGACTATAGTTGTAAAGGTGCATCATGTAGATGCTCATGTGCCCAAGAGTCGGGCTACTGAAGAACAGCAAAATAACCATCAGGTAGACCGAGCTGCCAGAATTGAGGTGGCTCAAATAGACCTGGACTGGCAGAACAAGGGTGAATTATTCCTGGCTCGGTGGTCCCATGAGACCTCTGGTCATCAAGGGAGAGATGCAACATACAAATGGGCTAGAGACCGAGGGGTGGACTTAACTATGGATGCCATTGCACAGGTTATTCATAACTGTGAAACATGTGCCATCATCAAACAAGCCAAGAGGATGAAACCTCTGTGGGAGGAAGGGCGATGGCAAAAGTACAAATATGGGGAGGCATGGCAGGTTGATTATATCACCTTGCCACGATCTCGCAATGGTAAGCATTATGTGCTTACTATGGTGGAGGCAACCACTGGGTGGCTCGAAACATATGTAGTACCCCATCCTACCGCCCGAAACACCATACTGGGTCTCGAGAAACAAGTCCTGTGGTGACACGGCACCCCAGAAAGGATTGAGTCAGATAATGGGACTCATTTCAAAAATTCTCTTGTAAATACTTGGGCCAAAGATCATGGCATTGAGTGGATTTACCACATTCCCTATCATGCACCAGCCTCTGGTAAAATTGAATGATACAATGGATTGTTAAAAACGATGCTAAAAGCACTGGGTGGCGGAACATTCAAGCACTGGGAGAAGCATTTGGCAGAAGCCACCTGGTTAGTCAATACCAGAGGATCTGTCAATCGTGATGGTCCTAACCAATCCAGTTACCTACATACCGTAGAGGGAGATAAAGTCCCTGTTGTACATGTAAAGAACATGTTAGGAAAGGCAGTTTGGGTTCTTCCAGCTTCTGGAAAGGGCAAACCTCTCCGTGGTACAGTTTTTGCCCAGGGACCAGGATCCACTTGGTGGGTAGTGCAGAAGAATGGGGATGTTCAGTGTGTACCACAAGGAAATTTGATGCTGGGGGAGTGCAGTTACTAATTCTATGTATATGTATATAGCCATGTGTGCATTTTAATCATTTTTTGTTTGTTTGTATATGTGTATATATATATATTTTAAGCATGATGTAACGATGTAGAATAAGGGGTGGAATGTCATGGTTCTATGTTTTTGTTTTTTGTCTTGTTTTTTTATGGTTTCAGTATTCCACATCAAAACATCATGTAGCGTACGGGGCATTAAAGTGTCACTGCCCCAATCCCAGGTACCTATCCCTGTACATTACAGCAGTCACGGGATCTGGCCCTTCCGGGTGGGGGGGGGGGGGCGCTCTCTTGCTGCCTGGCAGTGGGTGCTGGAGGGTGCTTTCCTAGCCGTTCCAAGCTTTTCAGGTTTGACTCGGTCCCGGGAACTCTCTCTCTCTTATCTTGTCTGATTTATTAATCTCAATTTCAATTAAATTGTATATATTGTGTTATCTTGTATTCCAATATTATAGTAAAATAAGTTTTCCTCCATAGATTGTTGCCGCTGTTCTTTTCCTCCCTTCCTTCCTTCCCATTTTTGTGGGACTGGGGTGGGGGGGGAGGGCAGAGGCCTGTCGCCCCTCTCACGGACATAGATTGATCTGGTCAACTCCGTGACAGTGAATTAACTGAAGTGTAATATTGTAGGGCTATTCATAAACACCACAACCTCTACTGATAAATTCCCATCTGGATCCTGGCTTACAGTGGGAGTTCCTGGGTTGGGAAAGCAGCTGACACAAATACCTACGTTTGTTTTACTTATTTGTTTATTAATATTGGTTATTGCCAAATGTATGGTTGTCTCTTTTCACTTTCTACCTTTAATTCATCATGTAACATTCATGTCACCACTCCTGAGGTATCACCGAGTGGTGTCTGTAGCAAACTGAATGATTCTAATTGTTGTCTAAAGATTGATGATAATGGTAAAGTTTTTAAACAAATTGCCCAGGGTATACAGAAAATAGCCCATGTTCCTGTCCAAACCTGGAAGGGCCTAGACGTTGATTTTTTTTTTTTCCTGGCTTCCAGGTGGCCCATGGGTCAAACGTATCCTGTTTTATCTACTGTGTGTTGTTACAAACATAAGAGTTGCACTGTGTATGATTCCATGTTTTATTCAACTTATACAACGTGTTGTATTCTCCATGTACTTTGTAACCACTTCAACTGATGATGGACAAGTCCAACAGATCAGGGCAACATTTGTAACCAAGCCCAAGAAATCTTTTGTAGTAATTGTGTAACGATTATCTTCCCCTTCTCCCCCTCCTCCTTCCCCCCCCTGCTTTTTTGCTGTCTTTTTATTTTCTCCCTTTTCTTTTCCTCACCACTGTGGAGGGTCACTTATGCTTTATTTCAAGCAATCTTTGAGCCACGGGGTGGTGTGAGAATCCTCCTTTGTTTTTTTTTTTGTTTTGTTTGTTTTGTTTTGTTTTGTTTTTTTGTTTTTTGGCTCAAAGCTTGCTTCCTGAGGTATTTCTTGTGATAAGACTCTGATTTGTTAAGGAGGCAAGTGATGGGTGCTAACTGTGTGACAATCGATATCGCTTTGGGAACATTTGAAAGCCCCTTCCCCCAGAGCTGCTTGCTCTGTAGAAGAGCGGATGAGAGTGCACAGGAGTGTTCACTGGCGGAAGATCTGGCCTGTGCCTAAACCGCTCTAGCTTAATATGGGAGGCTGGGGGATGATACCATTGTATCCTGCAAAGGCAAGATAGAAGTTGGTGCCTCCCTGCTTCCTCTTATCTGCTGGCAAGGCCAGAAAGATAAGAACAAAGGAATTTCCTGCTGAGGTCCCTGGGCCAGAAGCTGCCACCGCAAGAACTAACTCAACCACTTTGGATTTGAGCTGCCACTGAAAGGAGAGCTGACTCGACCACTCTGAAGCATTGAAAAAGGGCCATCATCACCATGGTCGTTGTCGTCCATCGTCGTAAATAGAACAACTCTGCCTGACGACCCACCACTACTGAGGATCAAAGACGGAACTACGGACCTTGCTGGATCCATGGTGGTGACTATGTCCCTCTTGCTTCCTATAAAGACCCCTTGCTTCTTCTTTTCTATAGCCCTCCTTCCCTTCCCCAGTACCCTAATCATAATAGTGTCTGTCCTCACCTTCCCCATTTCCCCTGATTAAGATTTGTAATAAACTGGTCGGACCAACATTTGAACCGTTGTTTCTTTATCTCATGCCAGGTACATAGGTAATAAAAGAACCTCCTCTCCCTCCTATAAATTGGAGCGAGACAAGAACCCATTGTTAAGGTATAATAAACAGCTTTGTGAGAGCCCTTATCCTGGTCTTAGGAATAGCTTGGTGGAAAAAGGATATAGTGAATGTCTCTGCAACTCTAGAAATAGTAGAAAATGCCACAACAAACGCATTACAAACAGTCCAAGAGGAGGTATCCTCTATGTCCAGAGTACTTCTCCAAAACAGGATGGCGTTAGATCTATTAATAGCTAGGAAAGGAGGGGTGTGCACAATAATAAATCAGAGTTGCTGTACTTAAATAAATAAGGATCTGAAAACAGACTTAAGGAAAATCTGGAAGAAAACTGTCATGGTTCTATGTTTTTGGGTTTTTTTTTTATGGTTTCAGTATTCCACATCAAAACATCATGTATTGTACGGGGTATTAAAGTGTCACTGCCCCAATTCCAAGTACCTATCCCTGTACATTACAGAAGTCACGGGATCTGACCCTTTCGGGTGGGGGGGGCGCTCTCTTGCTGCCTGGCAGTGGGTGCTGGAGGGTGCTTTGCTAGACGTTCCAAGCTTTTCAGGTTTGAATCGGTCCCGGGAACTCTCTCTCTCTTATCTTGTCTGATTTATTAATCTCAATTTCAATTAAATTGTATATATTTTGTTATCTTGTATTCCAATATTATAGTAAAATAAGTTTTCCTCCATAGATTGTTGCCGCTGTTCTTTTCCTCCTTTCCTTCTTTCCCATTTTTGTGGGACTGGGGTTTGGGGGGAGGGCACAGGCCTGTCGCCCCTGTCACGGACATAGATTGATCTGATCAACTCCGTGACAGCCTGTTAGCCTGACCTCAGTATCAGGGAAGGTTATGGAGCAAATCATTTTGGATGAGATTGCACAGCATGTGCACAGTGTCCAGGGGCTCAGGCCCAGCCATCACGGGTTCGTGAAAGGCAGGTCGTGCTTCACCAACCTCATCTCCTTCTATGACTGGGTGACTAGTCTGGTAGATGAGGGAAGGGCTGTTGATGTAGTCTTTCTAGACTTCCTAGACTTCAGCAAAGCCTTTGACACAGTCCCTCACAGGCTTCTTCTGGGGAAACTGGCTGCCTGTGGTCTGAACAGATATATACTTCTTTGGGTAAGGAACTGGCTACAGGGCCGTACCCAGCGGGTCGTGGTGAATGGAGTTAAGTCCAGCTGGCGACCCATTTCAAGTCGTGTCCCCCAGGGGTCAGTACTGGGGCCCATCCTGTTTAATATCTTTATTGATGACCTAGATGAGGGGATTGAGTGCACCCTCAGTAAGTTTGCAGATGACACCAAGCTGGGAGGCGGTGTTGATCTGCCTGAGGGTAGGGCGGCCCTTCAGAGGGATTTAGACAGGCTGGACCGCTGGGCTTAGGTGAATAGGATGAGGTTCAACAAGGCCAAGTGCCGGGTCCTGCACTTTGGGCACAACAACCCCATGCAGTGTTATAGGCTTGGGGATGAGTGGCTGGATGAGTGTGAAGAAGAGAAGGACCTGGGGGTGTTGGTTGATGCTCGGCTGAACATGAGCCGACAGTGTGCCCAGGTGGCCAAGAGGACCAACGGCATCCTGGCCTGCATTAGAAATAGTGTGGCCAGCAGGAGCAGGGAGGTGATCATCCCCCTCTACTCAGCACTGGTGAGGCTGCACCTCGAGTACTGTGGTCAGTTTTGGGCTCCTCACTACGGGAAAGATGTTGAGGTCCTGGAGCATGTCCAGAGAAAGGCAACAAAACTGGTGAGGGGTCTAAAGCACAAGTCTTATGAGGAGCGGCTGAGGGAGCTGGGATTGTTCAGTCTGGAGAAGAGGAGGCTCAGGGGAGACCTCATTGCACTCTACAACCTCCTGAAGGGAGGTTGTGGTGAAGAGGGATTTGGCCTCTTCTCCCAGGCAATGAGCAGGACACGGGGTAATGGTCACAAGTTGTATCAGAGGAGGTTTAGGTTGGACATAAGGAGAACTTTTTCTTTCTGAGAGTGGTCAGGCACTGGAATGGCCTGCCCAGAGAGGTGGTGGAGTCGCCGTCCCTGGCAGTGTTCAAGAGGGATCTGGATGACGTGCTACGTGAGATGGTTTAGTGCTAGTGGTGGCATTGGTGATGAGGAGATGGTTGGACTAGATGGTCTTGTCGGTCGTTTCCAACCTTGTGATTCTACGATTCTGTGATTCCGCATTTTCTCCCAGAAATTGTGATTCCCTTGTAATTCTATGATTCTATGATTCTATGATTAGATGTCCACATGGCAAAAAGAAACGAGTTTGGGGGGATGCCCTGCCGAAAGGCCAGGAGTTTACACTGAAAACAGTCAGAAACCTTTGCAAGGAAAACAACCAATCCTCATCCCATGACCCACTATGCACATGCATGAGGGGAGGGTCTGCATGCAAATGAACTTTCGGGGGTGTGATGAATATGTATCCAAATTCCGGGAAAACTATTGATTACGTGCTAGTTTCGCCTGTAACTGTTGCATGATTTTTTTTCTAGTCGGTATGCAATTTAGGCGGATCTATCCCCTTGCACCTAGGTATCTGCGCAGCACTGAATAAACCTTACCTTCTTTGTAATCTTACTCAAGTTACGAAGTTTGATTCTGCATGTCTATTTGGCACCCCAAATGGGACGCCCTCTGCTCAGCTGCAGGACCGGTTGAGAAGAGGGATGCCTTAGGTGGGCCCCTAGATTTCTCGGAAGGACTCTCCTTCCTCATCCGATCACTGCGGGAGCAGACACATTGGCGGACCGGGTATGTGTATGGAATGAGGGGGCCCGTAAGCCATATGGAGACGTCCTACATGGGGTATAGCCTTTGTGCTGCCCCTGGGAAGGGAGCTCACAGGTTTGGTAGGTTGCTGGCTGGGGTGGGCAGGCTCTGGTGTGCAGCTCCTTGGGGGAGCACCCACAAACGGACCTTGTAAGTCGTACGCAGGGTAAGGGGACAGGATATAGTGGGTATCCTGTTACACGGTTATCTGGGTTCTCCTGGTTGTGATAACAGGAGTTATAGGTTATGTAATTGCTATTACCATCTGTTGTAAATGTTCGGTACCATGTATCTGAATCAATGCCATCGAAATATTTGGGATATCCTCTGAGGAAATTAGAACTACGAACTAAGAAATTTCAAACTTATATTTTGTCTAAGCCGGTATTGTGTGAGTGTGGGGAGAGTGAGACATAGCTAAGCTACGGAGCAAGAGCAGAGTCCCGATCCACTGCTTTGTTCTCCTGTGAGGGAAATGGCTGAAGATGGATGAAGCGAAAGTTAGTTTTGTTCTCTATGCTATTTGTTCATACATACGTATTTTCTCCTTTACATGAAATGAGATTGGGATGATGATGGAAATACATATGCTATAGATTATAGTAAAGGAATACAAAGGGAAAGTTGGGCCCTGAAAGGAGACAGAGAGAGGAACGATCCTGAGGATAAACTGTACTGATTATTGTCACTGTCTTTGTTGTTTTTAAATGTTTATGTCATGAGAGTGTTACCTACGAGGCTGTTATGGAAGATGGGGTGTCTAAAGTGATACTGAGAAGACCCCCGGGTTGAATTTTGGCTCACTGGAGAATCATTGCTGGTGAGCCAGAGGGGGAATACTAAATAAGAAACCAGAACATAAATGGAATAATGGGACCAGTTTTATAATTGAGTACCCTAATCATGAGAGACCAAGTGCTGGGTGTTGTGGAAGTTGAAAAACTGTACGGTTTGGTTTGCGGATTTTGAAAGGAATGGGACAAACTGTTTTGATGATATAAGAAAGTTAATTGTTAATGGTATACAGAAGTAGAACTGAGGGTATGTGGAAGTGTAACTTAGGGTACAAATAGTGGAATAATGTACAAAGGAAAAATGGTTAAAGAAAAACTGAGTTTATTTGTGCTGGCATGAGAGCAACCTCCCCGCACCATTCCCCCACGAACAGAACTTGGTGTGAGAGTAAGCTGAGGATGGAGACTGCTGCTGTAAACAACATTACTTGCAAAGGGTGAGGTGGAGAGGATAGGAAAGTGAGAATAGCCTCAGCAGAGATCTAGGAAACCTGAAATCCCAGTGTTAGCACTGCAAGCCTCCGGAGAGGAGGAGGTAAAACTGAAATATGATGTTAGTAGTTTATGTAATGATGAGAGTTTGGAAAGTGAAAAGTTTGGGAAGGACACAGGCTGAGGAAGGCCTGATGAAGGATGAAAGATGAAGGATGGGAATTTGGGAAGTTTACCCTAGCAGATCCACTGGTTAAATTGCAGCTAGAGGAGCAGGATAAAGAGCTTTATCTTTTGGTGGATAAGGGTGCCTCTTAACACCCATAGATGATTTTGTAACAGTAGTAGGAGCTAATGCCCAATAAGAAAAGTCTTACATTTTGGGATCAATTAAATATAGGGTGAGAAAACAAGTAGGAATACATAAATTCTTGTACATGTCAGGTTACTCTAGCAAGAAATTAAATAAAACTGGAGCTAAGGATCAAACAGTATTAACTGATTGAGAATTTTAAGTCTGCCTTTAACACAAACTGGGCAAAACAAGGTTATAGCCTCAGAAGTTACAGAAATCTTGAATAAGATATACTTAGAAGTGAGTGTGGGTATCAGGGATACTTGGCTGAGCAAAAAATGCAGCCCTAAATAGAAGTCAAAAGCAAGAGCTAGCCCAGTCAGGGTAAAGCAGCGCCCTTTGAGGATATGTGACTGTAGGCGGATAAAAGAAATAATAGATAATTTTTTGATAATTTGGATTGCTAATAGAATACGAATCCCAATACAATACTCCAAACCTGCCAACAAAAAAAAATTTTGGAAAGCAAGTGCTATAGTTTGGTACAAGATTTGAGGGCAAGTAATAGAACTGTTGAATGCATACACTCAGTGGTGAAAAATCCATACACTTCATTAACCAAGTTAAGGAATGAGTAGGTGGAGTTTACCTTCTGGGTCTGAAGGATGCCTTTTCTGCCCGGTTTGGTCAAAGGAAGCCTAAGGTTATTTGCCTTTGAATAAGAAAACCCCAATATGGTGAGAAAAAGTCTCAGTTAACCTGGACAGTGTCACCCAGGGTTGTGAGAACAGCCCAGTGATTTTTGAGACCTGGTCAACTCGTGAGCCTGAGACTTGGCTTCCTCCATCCCAAGGTGGAACTTAACTGCAGTACGTGGATGCCACAGCAACAAAAGACGACTGTGTGCAATGGACTGAGAATTTGCTGAATTTCTTGTTTAAATGATTATCAAGTTTCTCAACAGAAAGCACAAATAACTCAGCAGAAAGTGACATATTTGGGATATGAGATTACAGCTGGACTTCAAACCTTAAGGAATGTCAGGAAAGAAGCCATCTGCCAAACCCGAGCCACAAACTGCTGAGGAACTCCATATGTTCCCAGGAATGACAGGATGATGCCGACCGTGGATACTCAGCTACGGACTGTTGGTAAAGCCAAAATATTCTATAAAATGGGGAGGCAAGGTGGGCATTCCCTCAACTGAAATAAGAACATATAAAGGCCCTCTGCTCTGGGGCTACCAGACACGGCTAAACCCTTCTGGCTGTTCTCACATAAAAAAGAAGGAATAGCCCTGGAAGTCCTTGCCCAGAACCTTGGACCCTATCAAAGGGCAGTGGCATACTTCTCCAAACAGCTTGATGAAGTGAGTAAGGAATGGCTGGGGTGCTTGAGAGCGGTGGCTGCACTAGTACTCAGTATTCAAGAAACCATTCAAGTTACACTAGGCCAAAAAATATCAGTTTTAATATCTCACACAGTGTCTACTGTATTGGAGGTAAAAGGAGGGCATTGGCTCTCACCCCGAAGGTTCCTGAAATCCCAGGCCATCCTGGTAGAGCAGGATGATGTAGAAGTAATTTTAACTACTATTGTCAACCCAGTATCTTTCCTTAGCGGAACACCGGGAGAACCAGTATTTCATGACTGCTTTGAAATAACTGAAGCTGCATATTGCAGCCGGTCGGACCTGAAGGACAAACCCTTAGAAGATGCAGAAGACACCTGGATTACCAACGGCAGCAGTTTTGTGAGACAAGGAAACTGGAAGGCAGGATATGCAGTAGCTGCAACTGACAAGGTAATCAAAGCACAACCATTACCTGAGGGTACTTTCCCTCAAAAGGCTGAAATAACTGCCTGGACAAGAGTCTTAATGATATGGACAGATGCTAATTATGTATTTGGGATGCTACACACTCATAGTACCATCTGAAAAGAGCAAGGATTGCACACACAAGGAAAACAGCATGATGTAAATCTTCCGAAGAGCGTGGCTATTATACATTGTAAAGGACATCAGAAAGGTAACACTGTACAGGAAACTGGAAATCAGATGATGGGTCAGGTGGCAGAACAGGTAGTTGAAGAAGGCTTTAATTCCAGATGGTAAAATTAAAATCTCTAAACCTGAGTCAGAACCTGTAAAATATTCTAGAGAAGATAGCAATCTAATTAATGATTTTGAAGGGAGGGCAACAATGGCAAATTGATTTCTCAGAACTCCCAAGAAAAGGGGGGTATCGCTGTATGTTGGTATGAACTGATACCTTTCTACAGTGGCCAGAGGCATTCACTTGTAGAACTAATAAGACACGTGGAGTAACTACAGTATTAGTATAGGAGGTTATTCCAAGATGCTAAGTGTTGCCAACCTTCTTGCAACCCTGCCCGGTCAGCAACACCACATCAGCGCCCCTACCATCTGCACCTCACCCAGTGCAGGGACACGAGAGATGCACGACATAGAGTGTAGCTCAAGTGCCAATTTATTGCTGTGCAACACCTGTTTATATACCCTGACACACAAGCACCTTGTGAACCTGTGACCCATTAAGTACCACCCAGAACCACCCCCTGTATCTACCACCCACCGTAACCCAAGTACCACCCACACCAAATACCGCCCACACTGAGAAACTACTTGGTCAGTCAAGGAAAGTGTACCATCGAAAATTAAACTCATAAGGAAAAGATGAGTTGGTTACTAATTTTCTTTAATTCAGTGTACATGGGGTGGTGTCTATGGCAAGTTGATGTTGTGTGCTGTTACATTTTGTATTTTGATTGCAATAGTACTATGTTTTGTGTTATCTTTATTTACTTGTTATTGTTAAATGTGTGATTGTCACTCTTCTCCCTTCTATTTGAATTAACCATACATTTCTAGACTTAACAATGGCTGCTATTGAGGAATGTAATAGCACTCTCATTAGATGGCATGAGTATCATAATGGAAGTAATATGATGAGCAGGAGTCCTTTGGGTGAGGGTTTCTGGTGGCTGGGCAGAGATGGGAGAGCTCAAACTACCACCAGGCATAGTGAGAACTATTTGGAGCCAGTATCAAAACCCAAGGAGGGTTAAAAGGGTAAAGAACCCATTGGTAAGGTATAATACAGGATACCATAACTTTGTGAGATCCCTTATCCTGGTCTTAGGAGTAGCTCAGCTGAAAAAAGCTATAGTGAATATCTCTGCAACTATACAAATAGTAGAAAATGTCACAACAAACACATTATGATCAACCCAAGAGGAGGTATCCTCTTTGTCCAAAGTAGTACTCCAAAACAGGATGGCATTAGATCTATTAACAGCTAAAGAAAGAGGGGTGTGCACAATAATAAATCAGAGTTGCTGTACTTAAATAAGGATCTGAGAACAGACATAAGCAAAATCTGGAAACAAACAAAAGTCCTGCGTAGGACAAGTATTGATAACACGACAGGGAAACAGATCTATGGGGCTCACTTACTAGCTGGTTATTGAATCTAGGATTGTTAAGGTGGCTTTTCTTGGCATGCATCGTATCCATACTATTGGTGGGCCTTACCTATGTGTAATGAGGTGCTCTACGTGCCTATGCTGGAATACTAGAAGGGAATACGAAGTATGGAGAAGGCATGAGTTAAGGCAAAAGGTGGAAAGCTTATTTCACACACTAGGAAAGAATAATCTAGCAGGTGGAAATCCTGCTAGATAAAAGAAAACAGGGGAATTGAAAGGTAAAACAGGCCCCCATAAGTGAAACTAAAAAGGCAAGAAGGCTTCACAGTGACTGAGAATAAGGGGGTGTCTCGCTCCAATTTACAGGAGGGAGATGAGGTTCTTTTAATATCTGTATACCCGGCGTTAGATTAAGAAACAATGGTTCATATGTTGGTCCAACCAGTTTATTACAAATCCTAATCAGGGAGATGGGGAAGGGAAGAAGGGCGATAGAAAAGATGGAAAAGAAGCAGGAGTTGCGTAAAGCAGGGATAGTCACAACCAGGGATAGTCACAACCAGGATCCAGCAGCAGTCCCGTTACACGACATTTGAAGGTCCGAGGCAGAAGCAGCAAGCAGGTAGCGGAGGCAGTCGCGGAGCCAATCCTTGAGGAAGCAGTAGCGCGCTCAGGCAGCAGGGCCAGGAGAGTTAGCCCTCTTGGGCTACCTCCCCCCACATCCATACTGTTGGAAATATTCAAGTAATTTTTGTCAGGACGGTATCTCTGATAAAAGCAGATTTTATTCGCGATTGCAATGGCGGGCGTCCCGCAAGCAGGAGCGCAACTATGGACACAACATGACAGCCTTTATACCCGGTTTTCTCCCCCTTGCCTCTCCCCCCTCCCCTTTTTCCCCAATGGCTGGGTATTCCAGGTTCACAATCTTATCAGAAGGTTTACATTTGCTATTTACTTGTTAATTTATTTGTTATCTGGTGCCAGTCAGTAGTCATCCTGTTGTTTCCAAGATGTCTCGGTGCTCTCCTTGTCCTACTGATATGGTGATTTTCTTTAAAGTCATCATTGTTAAACAAAGAGCACTGGGGATGATGTCAGGTCTTCCCAATGTCTCTTCAGGTGCTTCCTCGGGCATGCCATGACTTGTTCTCTGGTTTGCTCTCGTGCGGGATATTCTTGCAGTGTGTATGACAAAATATACATATATACACCTATATACAGAGAGTGTTCCTGGGAAGGTTCATCTATACGATAAGTGATGTGAACTTATCAGAGATCTTCCCCAATTTAAGTAGAAGGACTCCCAAAAAGAACTATGATAGCGGAGATCATAAAATAAAAATAATATTACACAATTCTAATGCAGAAACAACATTTGATTCCCACATGTATGAGCCTCATTCTGTAAGACACTAATGCGGTCTGAAACACTATGCAAATTATGCCAATTTTGGCGTGCCCTGGTAAAGAGGGACAAGCACCATGCTTTTCTAAAAGGTCAAATAACACATCTTCACTTTTCATACTGGCAATACTGTTACTCATTTCTTAATACAATGAAAGATCTACACTAAGGGAGGAGGAGGTACACGTATTCAAAAGCTCATTTACTCCTTACCGCTCCTCCCAGGGAGATACACCACACCTAAACAATGCAAATGCTCCAATCACGCCTCCATTTGTTGAGGGGAGCACACAAAGACAAGAGGCTAAAAAAAACTGTTATCACCACACCTAAGTTACAGTTCACTCCTTGCAACTCCAGGAGGTGCACACAGCTCAAACCACTCCTCCCTTTCTTTGGGGGGAGCACAAAAAACGTGAAGCTAAAGCAACACTTTCTAGGTTTCAATAGAGTAAATAAAACTTCTTGAAGAGACACACACGTTTAAGTCACAAAATATCACTTTTTCACTTCCCCAACGGGCGCACGCCCACACACACACACACACACACAAAAGGTTCAAGTTTCGCACTTCAGTTACCAGATAACCACAGAGAGGTCTTCCAGAGGAGGCACACATGTATTAAACAAAATGTAAGTATTCAAAATATGTCCCCGAGAGGTACATACATAAAACGTAAGGAATCAGAATATGGAGCGGTCTTCCTGGAGAAGGGCTCACATCTAAATTTTCAAAATTGTTGCTCCTTGCAACTCCAGGACGTGCACACAGAAAAAAGTTTCAAACTATATCTGGAAGGACAACACTCTCACAACGGGTATCCTGATGACCACGCCAATAAGAAAATGTCTCGCTCCAATTTATAGGAGGGAGATGAGGTTCTTTTAATATCTGTATACCCGGCGTGAGATTAACAACGGTTTATATGTTGGTCCAACCAGTTTATTACAAATCCTAATCAGGGAGACGGGGAAGGGAAGAAGGGCGATAGAAAAGAGGGGAAAGAAGCAAGAATGATGTAACGCGGGGATTGTCACCACCAGGATCCACCAGCCGTCCTGTTGCACGGCGTTTGAAGGTTTGAGGCATGTGGGAATCAAGTGTTGTTTCTGCATTAGAATTGTATAATATTATTTTTATTTTATGATCTCCGCTATCATAGTTCCCAGGAACACACTCTGTATATATGTGTATCACAGAATCACAGAATCACAGAATTGTAGGGGTTGGAAGGGACCTCCAGAGATCATCGAGTCCAACCCCCCTGCCAAAGCAGGTTCCCTACAGTAGGTCGCACAGGTAGGCATCCAGGCAGGTCTTGAACATCTCCAGAGAAGGAGACTCCACCACCTCCCTGGGCAGCCTGTTCCAGTGCTCCGTCACCCTCACTGTAAAGAAGTTCTTGCGCATGTTTGTGCGGAACTTCCTATGCTGCAGTTTCCAGCCGTTTCCCCTTGTCCTGTCTCCACTCACCAATGAAAAGAGTCCGGCCTCGCCATTCTGCCCCCCACACCTTAGATATTTATAGACCTGGATCAGGTCCCCTCTCAGTCTCCTTTTCTCAAGGCTGAACAGACCCAGTTCACTCAGCCTTTCCTCATAGGGGAGATGCTCCAGGCCCTTCACCATCTTCGTGGCCCTCCGCTGGACTCTTTCCAAGAGATCCCTGTCTTTTTTGTACTGGGGAGCCCAGAACTGGACGCAGTACTCCAGATGAGGTCTTACCAGGGCAGAGTAGAGGGGGAGGATCACCTCCTTTGACCTGCTGGACACGCTCTTTTTAATGCACCCCAGTAAGCCATTGGCCTTTTTGGCCACAAGGGCACACTGCTGGCTCATGGCCAACCTGTCGTCCACCAGGACACCCAGGCCCCTTTCCGCAGAGCTCCCCTCCAGCAGCTCATCCCCCAACCTGTACTGGTGCATGCAATTATTCCTCCCAAGATGCAAGACTCTACAATTGCTTTTGATAAACCTCATCCGGTTTTTTTCTGCCCAGCTCTCCAGCCTATCCAGGTCTTGCTGAATGGCAACACAGCCTTCAGGCGTGTCAGCCAATCCTCCCAACTTCGTATCATCGGCAAACTTGCTGAGGGTGGCCATTATCCCCTCATCAAGGTCATTGATGAAGATGTTGAACAAGACCGGACCCAGCACAGACCCCTGAGGAACACCGCTAGTTACAGGCCTCCAACCGGACTCTGCACCACCAACAACGACCCTCTGTGCTCTGCCAGTCAGCCAGTTCTCAACCCACCTCACTGTCCACTCATCTATCCCACACTTCCTCAGCTTTGTTATAAGGACGTCATGGGGGACAGTATAAAATGCCTTGCTGAAATCAAGGTAGACTACATCCACTGCTCTGTATGCTCTGTACATCCACTGTATATATGTGTATTTTGTCATACACACTGCAAGAATATCCTGCACGAGAGCAAACCAGAGAACAAGTCATGGCATGCCCGAGGAAGCACCTGAAGAGACATTGGGAAGGCCTGACATCATCCCCCAGTGCTCTTTGTTTAACAATGATGACTTTAAAGAAAATCACCATATCAATAGGACAAGGAGAGCACCGAGACATCTTGGAAACAACAGGATGACTACTGACTGGCACCAGATAACAAATAAATTAACAAGTAAATAGCAAATGTAAACCTGATAAGATTGTGAACTTGGAGTACCCAGCCATTGGGGAAACAGGGGAGGGGGGAGGCAAGGGGGAGAAAACAGGGTATAAAGGCTGTCATGTTGTGTCCATAGGAGCGCTCCTACTTGTGGGACGCCCGCCATTGCAATCGCGAATAAATTCTGCTTTTATCAGAGATACCGTCCTGACAAAATTACTTGGATTATTTCCAACAATTTGGGGGCTCGTCCGGGATTATTATCGCCTCTTTGAGAGTTTCCCTACTGCCCTGCACAGGATAGGTGCACCCCGCTGATTTCAGCGGTCCTGTCTGGGTGCTGAGGTGACTCCTTGGTACGGCCGATAAAAAACCGAGACTGTTTCATAAAGGACGGACTCTGTAAAAGCCAAGGGGCAGGTAGGCACGGGTGTTGGCCATTGCGACCCGGTAACTTCGTGCCCAGACCAAGGTAAGGGCATTGAACTCTTTCCTTGGGGGTCGGTTGAGACTCTTTGAGTGTGTGTGACTGAGACTCGCTGTCAGTGCGAAGCGAGTGCTGAGTCCCGACCTGCGGTTCCGCTGTCCCGTGAGGGGCACGGCCAGGGATGGACGAAGCGGCTGTGTTGGTGAAAGGAAGAGTCTCGGGAGGGAGCTGTTGGTGTGCGGTACCCTGTGCACTTGACGAAGTGCCAGCAGTACACCCCTATTAATCCGAGATAGGAGTATAGTACTCCTGAGGGATTGGGCCCAAAATCTGAGAATCAGAGTGTGGTAACCTGTGAGCTGGGGAGTTCACAGTAGCATTCTGGAAGGATGGGTAATAGGAGTTCCCGAGAGCAGGGGAAAAAGGTCCCCGGAATGGTGCCTAGAGAGAGCCAGCCCCTTGGGAGAAGTGTTTCAAAATTGGAAAGTAATCCCAAAACTAGGAAAAGAACAGGAAAAAAAAAATGTTTAACTACTGTATACAGTAGAGAGCCACTACAGGGAAAATCATGATTTTGACCAAAATAGGAGTCTGAAGAAAATTGGGCCTATCAGACTTTGTATTTATATGTAAACAGTAAGACTCCTTTTTCTGAAACAGAATTGGCTTAGGTCGCTTAATGAGTGCAAGAAGTAAAGAAATGTTCCTCGCGAGGAGTCCAAGTTCAAAGGAAATGGGAAAGAGAAGCAGAAAGATCATAAATGGGATCCCTTAGGTAACTTCCCCCCCCTTTAATTTCTAAAGCAGTGCAATTTTTAAAGCAGCGGTGACCTCTCCAGAGGAGGAGAGTGGGTGCTGCTGATCTGTGCAGGGTCCTGGAGAGAGGATGCGCTCTCAATTACTGAGGGAGTTGGAGTAATGCGAATGGGACCTGGATAGTTTTCCTTTCTCTAATACTAACCTTACTAATACTTCACTTTGTCCTCTTAAGGCAGTCTTAGGTAAAAGGGAAATAGGGTATGGTAATGCCTGCTGTTTTTACTAGAAGAGAAGTTAGGAGTTTCAAGAAAAATTCCTTAACTGAGGATCCTATAAGTGTAGCAGAACTACTAGATCAATTTCTAGGGCCTAATTTGTACTCATGGATGGAAATGATGTTTATCATTGAAATGTTGATTATTGGAGAAGGAGGTTGGCAGCTATGCAAGTGTGGGAAATGAATACAGAGGGAAGGTTGAGCTCTGGAGGGAGGCAGAGAGAGGAAGGATCCTGAGGATAAATTGTACTGATTATTGAGAGGCAGAGAGAGGAAGGATCCTGAGGATAAATTGTACTGATTATTGTCACTGTCTTTATGATTGTTAAATGTTTATGTCCTGAAGGTGTTGTGTTTTGTTATGTCGTGTACGAGGCTGTTATGGAACAAGGGGTGTCTAAAGTGATATGAGAAGACCCCTTGGGATGTATTTTGGCTCACTGGAGAAACATTGTTGGTGAGCCAGGGGGAATATTGAATAAGAAACCAGGAATGTAAATGGAGTGATGGGACCAGTTGTATAATTGAGTATCCTAATCATGAGACCAAGTGCTGGGTGTTTGTGGAAGTTGAGGAATTGTGTTGATTTGTGGATTTTGAAGGCACTAGGAGAAACTGTCTTAATGGTATGTGGAAATGCAATTTTTAATGGTATGTGGAAATTATGTGGAAATGCAATTTTAATGGTATGTGGAAATTATGTGGAAATGCAGTTGTTAATGGTATGTGGAAATTATGTGGAAATGCAGCTTTTAATGGTATGAGGGATTGCAGTTTTAATGGTATGTGGAAATGCAGAAATGCAGTTTTAATGGTATGTGGAAATTATGTGGAAATGCAGCTTTTAATGGTATGTGGAAATGCAGTTTTAATGGTACATGGAAATGCAGAAATGCAGTTTTAATGCTATGTGGAAATTGTGTGGAAATGCAGTTTTTAATGGTGTTGGAAATAATCCAAGTAATTTTGTCAGGACGGTATCTCTGATAAAAGCAGAATTTATTCGCGATTGCAATGGCGGGCGTCCCACAAGTAGGAGCGCGCCTATGGACACAACATGACAGCCTTTATACCCTGTTTTCTCCCCCTTGCCTTCCCCCTCCCCTGTTTCCCCAATGGCTGGGTACTCCAGGTTCACAATCTTATCAGAAGGTTTGCATTTGTTATTTACTTGTTATCTGGTGCCAGTCAGTAGTCATCCTGTTGTCTCCAAGATGTCTCAATGCTCTCCTTGTCCTATTGATATGGTGATTTTCTTTAAAGTCATCATCGTTAAACAAAGAGCACTGGGGGATGATGTCAGGCCTTCCCAATGTCAGGCGCTTCCTCCGGCATGCCATGGCTTGTTCTCTGGTTTGCTCTCGTGCAGGATATTCTTGCAGTGTGTATGACAAAATGTACATATATACACATATATACAGTGTGTTCCTGGGAACTATGATAGCGGAGATCATAAAATAAAAATAATATTATACAATTCTAATGCAGAAACAACACTTGATTCCCACAATTCCCCCCTTTTTCTTTTTTATACATTGTTGATTTCTGCAATTCTTTAAGGTTCACTTTTATAGACATCGCCCTCTTCTTCCCTTTCTTTATCTCCCATCTCCTCTAATACCATAATTTTATCCAAATGTAATAGCTCCATTAGTGCTTGCTTCAGTAGTGCTCTCTCTATCAATCACTCTACTAGTCCCCTCACAAAGGAGATAATACAGCAACCAGTGGCCATCAAGGCTGCTGCTGCTACTATCAACGAAGTAAATGTGGATACAGTCACCCCTTTCCATTTACCAAACCAGAACTCCAACCATCCAGTGACAGAAGTATCTATTCCTGATTATTATCTTCATTGCCAAGGGTGGCACCAAGCCCTTGCAATGCCTTCGTTATTATGTCATCCAGAGCTGTGTTCTTGGGATGAAGGTGCAGCAACGGGTACCCAGTGTTATATATACATTCCTTTATCATATCTTAGGAGATCCTATTTTCTCAGGCCACCCTACTTGTGGCATCTAACTGTCCTGCAATTCTCTTTATTGCACTCTTTGTATAATTTGTAAATCTCCATTGATTATAACAGATGTAGTTAACCCAATCTACATTCTTGTTGATCATCACCCACCAGGACAGTGACTCAAACCCTGCAACAGTTTGATTTCTTGCCTTAAAATCTTCAGGGACAACAAGAAGAGAAAAGTTTAAATCCTTAGCTTGCCCACATACCAAACAATATTGATATGTAATAATGTTTGTCACAAGAGATACATAAGTATTTACATCAAATGCTGCACTCATCAAATCAACATTTCTAACAATTACAAGAGCCCACATTTCTGTCCTTCGATTCACAATTTTAAGGGTCCAGCTGATTTCAGTTCTCATTGTGTTCGAGGGACCTCCTTAACTCTAGTATGATGTATCCACAATGCTTTCACTGTTGTGTGGGATGTTAGCAGCACTTGGAACAGACCTACCCAGCTTGGTTCCAGGGGCGAATCTTAAGAGATTTGTTACATACATATTATCGAGCCATATCAAGGCCTTGGGCTCTAGTTCCTAGAACCAGTTTCTCCTTTTCTCAAAGCTATTCCTGCAGACTTATCACATGCTCAGTTAGTATTTTGCTCCCTACTTGGGTAGAAATCCCCTTTTGTACAACATAAGGCCTTCTGTACAGTATTTTGAAAGGACTTAACCCCTCTTTGGCTCTAGGTTTTGTTCTGGTACTAAGGAGAGCCAAAGGCAACAACTGTGATCAGGATAGTCCAGCTTCCTGGCCCAGTTTTACAACCTGTGATTTAATTAGACAGTTCATCTTTTCCCCCTGACCACTCGCCTGTGGTCTGTGTGCTGTGTGCAATTGCCAATTTATTCCCAATGTTTGCTGATCTCTTGGACAATCTCTGCAATAAAATGAGTTCCCTGGTTGAAGGGTATTGTTGCAGGACTCCCAAACCCTGGAATAATCTCCTGCAAAAGTACCTTGGTTACTTTCTTGGCTCTATTGGTCCTGCAAGGGAATGCTTCTGGTCACCCTGAAAGGGTATTGGTTAGAACTAGCATATATCAAAACCCTCATTTTCCTGGCAGTTAAAAAAATCAATTTGCAATTGTTGTCCTGGAAGGTTCCCTTTCCAACATGCCCCACTTGTACCCTGTTCTTGGTACTAGGATTGTACGGTTACTTTCTGGTGTCTGTACCCCCCATGTTTTATTATGTTCCCTTAGAACCAAATTCTATACAATACTAACGGGCACAACAGTGTGTCCATCTGGGTATGCACCCATCTGTCAGCTTGCCCTCTTCCCTTCATTAATTAGATTCCTATCCTTTCTAGAGTACCTTATAGGTTCTGACTAAGGTTCAGGTATTTCAAGTTTACCGTCTGGAATTAAAGCCGTTCACCAATTTCTTTTCCTTCAGCTGCCTGTTTTGCCACCTGATCCATCATCATATTTCCAGTTTCCTGTACAGTGTCACTCTTCTGATGTCCTTTACAATGTATAACAGCCATGATGTTCTTTGGTAGATTTACATCATGCTGAATTTGTTTTCCTTGTGTGTAAGCAATCCTTGCTCTTTCCAGATGGTACCACGAGTGGGTACCACCCCAAAAGCATATTTAGCATCCATCCATATATTTAAGGTTCTTGTCAAGGCAATTATTTCAGCCTTCTGAGTGGAAGTCCCCACAGGTAATGGTTTTGCTTCAATTATCTTGTCAGTAGCAGTTACTGCATGTCCTGCCTTACGGTTTCCTTGTCTTCACAAAACTGCTTCCGTCGATGAATCCAGGACTCCTCAGCATCGTCCAGCGGTTCCTCCTGTAGGTCTGACCAACTTGCACAGACAGTCTCCATGCAGTCACACACTGCTGGCTTGGAGGCAGCTCTGCATTGGTGTTCTGGGTGTTCAGCAAGTTGCTTCCTTCTCTTTGATCAGTTGTGCTTTCTGTTGAGAAACTTGATAGTCATTTAAATCAAGAAATTCAGCAAGCTCACAGTCCATTGAACACAGTCCTTTGTTACTGTAGCATCCACGTGCTTCAGTGAAGTTCCACTGTGAGATGGTGAACCCAAATCTCAGGCTCACGAGTTGACCAGTTCTCAAAAATCACTGGGCTGTTCTCACAACCCTGGGTATCACTGTGCAGGTTAACTGAATTATTATTATTATTACTTTTAATTTTTTTTTTTTTTTTTTTTTCTTCTCTCCATATTTGAGTTTTCCTATTCAAAGGCAAATAATTTTAGACTTTCTTTGGCAAAACCAGGCAGAAAAAGGTGTACTTCAAGTCCAGAACGGTAAACCCCACCTGCTTATTCCTTAGCTTGGTTAATAAAGATATACACCATGAGTTGTATATATTCAACTTTTCTATTAATTGCCCTCAAACCTTGTACCAAACTATAGCTCTTGCCATTCAATTTTTCATTTGCAAGATTGGGTGTTGTATTTGGATTTCTATCCAATTAGTAATCCAAAATCCAAAAAGTTATTTTTATTTCTTTTATCCTCCTACAATCTCGTATCCTCAAAGGGCATTGCTTTACCCTTTTTGGGCTGGCTCCCATCTTTAACTTAACTTTCATTGGGCTGCATTTTTGGCTCTGCCAGGCATCCCTGATGCCTGCAATCCTGTGTATACCCAATGTAGGATTTACATAACTTCCGGAAGTACAACATTGCTTTTCCCAGTTTGTGTTAAAGCCAGACTTAAAATTTTCAGTCCATTGCTCTTGCTTGACAAGTAGTTCCAATCATCTCTACTGAATTTGATCTCTACATTCAACTATTCTAACATGTCATGCCCAAATAATCGTTTTGGAGAACCTGGCATGTACAAGAATTTATATATTCCTACTTGTTCTCCTAGCCTGTATTTAATTGGTCCAAAAAAAAAGTAAACTTCTCTTGCCAGTAGCTGCTACAACTATTACAAAAATCATCTACGGGTAACAGTAAGACGCACCCAGAGGTACCAGAAAATAAACCTCTTCAGCCTGCTTCCCCTGCTGCTTTCAGTCCTGGCAGGGTGGAACTCTCCCTGAGTCCTTCCAGGCTCCCCTTACCTCTTCTTCTAGGTAAGGACATCCCTGTTAACCTTGCTCAACTTTGCATTCCCCAAGCCCTTTTCACTTCCCAAACTCTCATCATCACAGCCATTACTAACATTATATTTCAGTTTCACTCCCTTCTCTCCACAGGCTTCCAGTGCTCACACTGATACCGGGTTTCCCCAGCTCTGCAGATGCCGGCTATTCTCACTTTCAATGTCCGTCCCATCCCCATTTACAAGCACTGCACCCTTCACATCACAGCGGGAGGCTCCGGCCCCCAGCTCTTTCTCCCACTCCAAGTTGTTCTTACAAGCCGCAGTGGGGGGGGTGTGCAGGGATGTGTTCTCGTGCCGGCCCAACTCTAATATCCCAAACTCACTGTTTTCCTTAACCTTTTTGCCATTTTTTTTTTTTGTTTGTTTGTTTTTCCACAATTCCACTATTTGTACCCTCAACTGCAATTCCACATACCATTAACAATTGCAATTCCGCATACCATTAAAAACTGCATTTCCACATACCATTACAAACTGCATTTCCACATAATTTCCATATACCGTTAACAACTGCATTTCTACATACCATTAAAATTGCACTTCCACACAATTTCCACATACCATTAAAATTGCATTTCCACATAATTTCCACATAAAACTGCGTTTCCACATCCCATTAAAAACTGCATTTCCACATAATTTCCACATACCATTAAAAGTTGTATTTCCACACAATTTCCACATCCCATTAAAAGTTGCATTTCCACACAATTTCCACATCCCATTAAAAGTTGCATTTCCACACAATTTCCACATACCATTAAAATTGCATTTCTGCATTTCCGTATACCATTAAAACTGCATTTCCACATACCATTAAAAGCTGCATTTCCACATAATTTCCATATACCATTAAAACTGCAATTCCACATACCATTAACAATTGCATTTCCACATACCATTAAGACAGTTTCTCCCAGTGCCTTCAAAATCCACAAATCAAACAACACAATTCCTCAACTTCCAAAAACACCCAGCACTTGGTCTCATGATTAGGATACTCAATTATACAACTGGTCTGTTGTCAGCAACAGATTTCAGTGGAAGGTTCTTCCACAAGGAATGGCTTGCTCTCCAATAATTTGTCAATTGGTAGTAGGCAAAATTATAGAACCAGTAAGACAGTCACTATCGAACTGTCAGCTTGCTCATTATATGGACGACCTGTTGCTTGCAGCACCAAGTGATTCCCAGCTGCAAGTGTTAGAGGAGCAGATAGTTAATGTGCTTACTACTACTGGATTTGTTATTTCACAAGAAAAAATTCAGAGAGAACCAGGAATTGAGTTCCTGGGATACAGGTTTGGATCTGAAACGGTGATCCCAGAAGGATTAAAAATTAAACCCCATATTACAACTCTGTGGGATGTTCAGAAGCTTGTGGGGGCCATGCAATGGGTGCGAAATGCATTAGGCATACCTCCACGGCTTATGAAACCCTTTTATGATCAGCTAAAGGGATCTAATCCTCAGGAAGAGAGACAGTGGACACCAGAGATGGAGTCTGCTTGGCAAGAAATACTAGTAGCCTGTTCCTTCAATGCGCTTGCAAGGTGGAATTCAGACCAGCCACTAGAAGGCGCAGTGACTAGATGCCAGGAGGGATCAGCAGCTGTAATAGGGCATGCCCTTAGCTCTCGTCCTCGTCCATTGTGCTGGTTGTTTTCTGTTCAGCCGACAAAAGCATTTACCTCGTGGTTAGAACAACTCTCGTTATTGTTACGTAAAACCCGTCTTACTGCAATAAGGGCCTTTGGAAAGGACCTTGATACTATATACCTGCCAGGAACCTTTCGGAACGTTCAGCCTTTGCCAGAGGAGGTTTTCCTTGTTCTCTATGATTTCAGTGGTAATCTTAGCTACACAGACTCACTGCCTATCTTTGATCTAGCAAGGCCTCTCCAGATATCACTGCAGTATAGAGTACTGGATACCCCTGTGGACGGCCCAACAATTTTTACTGATGCTTCTTCAGCTACCAAACAAGGAGTAGCTGTCTGGCAAGCTCAGGATGGCAAATGGGAGTCTAAGGTGATAATAGATTGTTCAGCAAGTGTTCAAATGCTTGAGGCCAGAGCTGTGGCAGTTGCGTTGCGCCTTTGGCCTCAGACACCTTGTAACATCGTTACTGATTCTACATTCGTGGCTAAAATGTTACTGCATATGGGCAAAGAGGGACAGCCCAATACAGTAACTGCAGCCCTATTGGAAGATGCCTTAGTGGTCAGGTCAGAGCCAGTTGCTATTCTTCACGTCCGTAGCCATTCTGATGTTCCAGGATTTTTTACAAAAGGAAATGACATAGCAGATCAAATGGCTAGGAAGCAGGTATATACCCTACAAGAGGCTCGTGATCTTCATTCCACATTACATATAGGGGCAAAAGCGTTAGCTCGAACGTGTTCTATCCCTATCACAGTTGCTAGGGAAATTGTGCAGATGTGTCCATATTGTAATTCTGCGCCGGCGTTAGGGGCAGGGGTTAATCCCCGTGGTCTCACCCCATTGGATATTTGGCAGACAGATTTTATGATGGAACCGCGAATGGCACCAAGACAATGGCTCGCAGTGACAGTTGATACGTCTTCTACAGTCATTATTGCTACACAGCACAGCCGTACTAGTTCTACAGCGGCACAACATCATTGGGCCACAGCCATAGCAATTTTGGGAATGCCACGCCATATAAAAACAGATAATGGCTCTTGTTTTACTTCACGTTCGTCTAAAGAATGGTTGGCCCGTTGGAATATCACACATACTACAGGAATTTCAGGCAACTCACAAGGTCAAGCTATTGTTGAAAGGGCTAACCGCCTCCTCAGAGAAAAAATTCGTGTCCTGGGGGAGGGCGGAGGACATACAGGAAGAATTCCGGTATCGGAACAAGGAGAGATTTTGGCACGAGCATTATATGCATTGAATCATTTTGAGCGTGGGGAAAACACAAGAACCCCGATACAAAAGCATTGGCAGCCAAGAATCATTGAGGAAGGGCCACCGGTTAAGATCAAGGTAGATAGTGGTATTTGGGAATCGGGCTGGTCTATTTTGGTATGGGGAAGAGGATATGCTGCAGTAAAAAATAAAAATTCCGGAAAAATTTTGTGGGTCCCATCCAGGAAAGTTAAACCTGATGTAAGTGGGACATGATGGAAAAGCAGAGAAATAATCAAGAACACAGGTCAGCGTCAGGTGATCTTTAATCCAACGTGGTCCCTTAAACGAGTGATGCTATTATTGCAGACTAATGTGTCAACTATTAAACCAGATTGTGCATTATTTTTAGGCATGTCATATGCCGGATGGTCGGCATGGCTTCATCGACAGGCACTTGATACACCTAGAAGAGCAAGAAGAGATGTTTCTGGTATTCTGGGAACAGGTTTAGGAGTGTCAACGGTTTATGGGCTGGTCCGGCCCAGTTCCGTGACCAGCAGGGCGGAGGGATCTGCGGATCCGCACCTCTGGGAAAGGGGAAGCAGGGGACCCCAAAATACTTGAAAACAACAGCACTGATCTGAGGTGAAACAAATGATTTTACTAAATATAGTATTAGTAAAATACAATGAGAGAGAGAGAGAGAGAGTCTGAATTGTATAGACCTCACCACAATGCTGGGGTGAGAAGTGCAGTCCAGTTGAGTGACTGAAGTACAGACGGCGAAGCGCAGGCGGCGAAGCGCAGGCAGCGAAGCGCAGATAGCGAAGCGCAGACAGCGAAGAGCAGGCGAAGAAGAAGGATCAGGTGACCTTGCTTGGAGTTATATCCCCTTGCTGACCGCAAAGTCTCCTGGGGAAAAGTAGTTCTTCTCCGACGGACGAACATTCGGCAGATATCAAACCCCACCCCCAATGCATTACATGATGTTATGGTGTGGAATACTGATGACCAAAAATCATAAAACCATGACATTCCACCCCTTATTCTACATCACTACATCATGCTTAACATATGGGATTACAGACTGCACTCCCCTAACATCAAATTCCCTTGTGGTACACACTGAACATCCCCATTTTTCTGCATCACCCACCAGGTGGACCCAGGTCCCTGGGCAAAGACAGTTCCGCGAAGAGGTTTGCCTTTCCCAGAAGCGGGAAAAACCCAAACTGCTTTTCCTAACATGTTCTTTACATGTACTACAGGGACCTTATCTCCCTCTACAATATGTAGGGAGCTGGATTGGGTAGGACCATCTCGACTGATTGATCCTCTGGTGTTAACCAGCCAGGTGGCTTCTGCCAAATGCTTCTCCCAGTGTTTAAATGTTCCGCCACCCATTGCTTTCAACATCGTTTTTAACAACCCATTGTAGCGTTCGATCTTACCAGAGGCTGGTGCATGATAGGGGATATGATAAATCCACTCAATGCCATGTTCTCTGGCCCAAGTATCCACAAGTGAATTTTTAAAATGAGTCCCATTATCTGACTCAATCCTTTCTGGGGTGCCATGTCGCCACAGGATTTGCCTCTCCAGTCCTAATATGGTGTTTCGGGCGGTAGCATGGGGTACTGCATATGTTTCAAGCCACCCGGTTGTTGCCTCCACCATGGTGAGCACATAATGCTTACCATTGCGAGATCGTGGCAAGGTGATATAATCAACCTGCCATGCCTCCCCATATTTGTACTTTTGCCATCGCCCTTCCTCCCAGAGAGGTTTCATCCTCTTAGCTTGTTTAATTGTGGCGCATGTATCACAGTCATGAATTATTTGTACAATGGCATCCATAGTTAAGTCCACCCCTCGGTCTCTGGCCCATTTGTATGTTGCGTCTCTCCCTTGATGACCTGAGGTCTCATGGGCCCACCGAGCCAGAAATAATTCACCCTTGTTCTGCCAGTCCAGGTCTATTTGAGCCACCTCAATTCTGGCAGCTCGGTCTACCTGATGGTTATTTTGCTGTTCTTCAGTAGCCCGACTCTTGGGCACATGAGCATCTACATGGCGCACCTTTACAACCATATTTTTTGTTCGGGTAGCAATATCTTTCCATAGGTCAGCAGCCCAAATAGGCTTGCCCTTTCTTTGCCAATTATTTTGCTCCCACTGCTGTAACCACCCCCATAAGGCATTTGCTACCATCCATGAATCAGTGTAAAGATAGAGCATTGGCCACCTCTCCCGCTCAGCGACATCTAAGGCCAGTTGGACAGCCTTTACCTCTGCAAATTGGCTCGATTCTCCTTTCCCTTCGGTGGCCTCTGCAACTTGTCGTGTGGGGCTCCACACAGCAGATTTCCATCTGCGATGCTTTCCCACAATACGACACGATCCATCTGTGAATAGGGCATATTTCTTTTCATCCTCTGGTAGTTCATTGTATGGTGGGGCTTCTTTAGCACGTGATACTTCTTCTGCTGGTGGTGTTCCAAACTTTTTACCTTCAGGCCAGTCCATGATGACTTCTAGGATTCCTGGACGGCTGAGGTTCCCCATCCGTGCTCGTTGTGTAATCAGTGCAATCCACTTACTCCAAGTGGCATCAGTAGCATGATGGGTGGAAGGAACCTTTCCCTTGAACATCCAGTTCAACACTGGCAGTCGAGGTGCCAGAAGGAGCTGTGTTTCGGTACCGACTACTTCGGAAGCAGCCCGAACCCCCTCATATGCAGCTAAGATCTCCTTTTCAGTTGGAGTGTAGCCCTCCTCCGACCCCCTGTAGGCTCGACTCCAGAATCCCAAGGGTCGGCCTCGGGTCTCTCCTGAGGCTCTTTGCCACAAACTCCAAGTGGGACCCTTTTCTCCAGCAGCAGTATAGAGGATGTTCTTCACATCCTGTTCCATCCGTACTGGCCCCAGGGCCACAGCACGGGCTATCTCTTGTTTAATCTGCTCAAAAGCCTGCTGTTGCTCAGGACCCCACACAAAATCATTCTTCTTCCGTGTCACCTGATAAAGTGGGCTTACAATGAGGCTGTAGTTTGGAACATGCATTCTCCAAAAACCCACTACGCCCAGAAACGATTGTGTCTCTTTCTTATTAGTGGGGGGAGACATGGCAGCGATTTTGTCGATCACATCTGTCGGGATGTGACGACGGCCATCTTGCCACTTTATGCCTAGGAACTGAATTTCCTGGGCAGGTCCTTTCACTTTGCTTCGCTTAATAGCAAAACCAGCACGGAGAAGGATCTGGATTATTTGCTCTCCTTTCTCAAAAACTTCCTTTGCTGTGTTGCCCCACACAATGATGTCATCAATGTACTGTAAGTGCTCAGGGGCACCTCCCTGTTCCAGTGCAGCTTGGATCAAACCATGACAAATAGTTGGACTATGTTTCCACCCCTGGGGCAAACGGTTCCAGGTATACTGAATGCCCCTCCATGTGAAAGCGAACTGTGGCCTACATTCTTTGGCCAAAGGAATGGAGAAAAAGGCGTTAGCAATGTCAATGGTGGCATACCACTTAGCTGCTTTTGACTCCAGTTCGTATTGGAGTTCTAACATGTCTGGCACAGCAGCACTCAATGAGGGTGTGACTTCATTCAGGCCACGGTAGTCCACCGTCAGCCTCCATTCTCCACTGGCTTTACGCACTGGCCATATGGGGCTGTTAAAGGGCGAGTGAGTTTTGTTGATCACTCCCTGATTCTCTAATTGATGAATTAACTTCTGAATGGGGAGCAAGGAATCCCTGTTGGTGCGATACTGCCGTCTGTGCACCGTTTTTGTAGCTATCGGTACCTGTTGCTCTTCCACTCGTAGCAACCCCACAACAGACGGATCTTCTGATAGGCCAGGCAGAACAGACAACTGCTTAACACCTTCTGTGTCTACAGCAGCTATTCCAAAGGCCCATCGATACCCTTTGGGATCCTTAAAATATCCCCTTCTAAGGTAATCGATACCAAGAATACATGGAGCCCCTGGGCCAGTCACAATAGGGTGCTTTTGCCAGTCTTTACCAGTGAGGCTGATTTCGGCCTCCAACATAGTCAGTTCTTGGGAACCTCCTGTCACCCCATGAATATAAATTGATTTTGTCCCTTGGTGACTCGAGGGCATCTCTCTCAGATTGGAGGTTTTTTCTCTGGAGCAGGAGACTCTCTCGCTCATTTTGAACTGTTTCCCTGAGACTCTCCCTTTCAATTTCAGAAGCTCTCTCTCTCTCCAGGATAGTATTGAATAAGGCCCGATAAGCATTAGCCAGGCCCCAAATCATATGTGCCTCCTCAGAACTGCCTAAGCCGCAACATTCCTGCCTTAAATAGCTGTTTAGACTCTCAGGGTCTTTCAGGTGTTCTGGAGTAAAGTTCCATGAGACTGAAGATTTCCATTTGTCTAAAGTCTTTCCCAGACCTTTCCACACTCCCTGCCACTCAGTATTCTCTGGTTTTGGGGAGGACATCCTCAAAATATAATAAATACTAATACTGAGCGAAATGATGAGCAATACATTCAGGGAGATTAGTAATGCGACTAGGTGTTCATTCAAAAACTGCACTACAGGCTGAAAGGTGAGACTGGAAACCTTAAAAAATCCCAGTCCTGTAAAATTGGCAGCTGTCTCCGGAATTGTAAGCCACATTGTACGAACGTGCCAGGTCCATATTTCCACCCATGTTTTCATTTGATTGTATAAGCCGATTGCTCCATAGAGCAAGGTGGCAAGCTTAATTAATGCCCAGTATGCTTTGAGCATTAGGAAAGAAGAGGCAGCAGCGTGCAGCCCTTTAAGAGTAAGTTTCACTACAGAAAGCATTTTTTTTTTTTTTTTTTTTTTTTTTACAGAGGCAAGATAGTAAAGCTTAGAGTTTACAAATATTCTACGGTACTGGCAGTCCGCCTGGAGTTTTCAAGGTCACGTTTTCAGAGAGTAGTGGTGAAACAGATAAGCTTTACCAACGGAACTCTCCGAGAGCAGAGAGTCTAAACAGCTAGAAAGCAACTGTTGCCCGCATTCTCCACCAAAAATGTCAACGGTTTATGGGCTGGTCCGGCCCAGTTCCGTGACCAGCAGGGCGGAGGGATCTGCGGATCCGCGCCTCTGGGAAAGGGGAAGCAGGGGACCCCAAAATACTTGAAAACAACAGCACTGATCTGAGGTGAAACAAATGATTTTACTAAATATAGTATTAGTAAAATACAATGAGAGAGAGAGAGAGAGAGTCTGAATTGTATAGACCTCACCACAATGCTGGGGTGAGAAGTGCAGTCCAGTTGAGTGACTGAAGTACAGACGGCGAAGCGCAGGCGGCGAAGCGCAGGCAGCGAAGCGCAGATAGCGAAGCGCAGACAGCGAAGAGCAGGCGAAGAAGAAGGATCAGGTGACCTTGCTTGGAGTTATATCCCCTTGCTGACCGCAAAGTCTCCTGGGGAAAAGTAGTTCTTCTCCGACGGACGAACATTCGGCAGATATCAAACCCCACCCCCAATGCATTACATGATGTTATGGTGTGGAATACTGATGACCAAAAATCATAAAACCATGACAAGGAGTCTTAAACAGTATAGACACTGAAATACTCATGAGTAAATTGAATGCCATTACAGGTAATATACGTGAATTGCAACATCCTCTACAGTTGTCTCTATCAGGTTTAGGAACAAGCCAATGGCTTTTATCAAATGTGTTACCGCAATGGGAAAAGATAGATAGGAAAGATCATCTGCTGATTATGGATGCGCTTTCAGCAGTCCAAGGTAATACTTCTTTAGCCCTCAGTTGCATTCAGGCCCAGATGTGGATGCAGTTTATAGCAGCGACAATCGTGAGAGAAGGTGAGGATGGCACTATACCCACTGAAATTAGAAAAGTAATTTGGGACAATGCAAATAGGTTTGAAAGAAAATTTCAATCATGGTGGCATTTAGTTAACTTCACTTATGACCCTGTCACCAATTATGCCGTGGCTTTTGTTTTGATGATAAGTAATGCTTCAGTATACACGATATATCCAATCGTAGCCCTAGGATTAAATCATGGTGAGACTACTCTGTATCCAATTGAACATCGGATATGGGCTCTTCAAAAGAATGAGAAATGGCAAACTGTGGACGTTAGTTCATGTGCCATGCGAGAACAACAAGGATTTATTTGCGAAAGTAATACATTTGAGACCCAAGATATCTGTTTTGACACTGAACAAAATATCTGCCACTTTGAGGTCCAGCCTGGTAGGATGTTCAAATCAATGCTTGTCTATATTGGAAAAGGATGTGCTTGCATCAGAACTCATTGCGACTCCATACAAATAGGGGATATGATTGTTGATACTGCCAATCACTCAAATCTTTGTGTTTGCAATTTTATCAATATTTTAGGATGTGATTTTAACTATACAGTTCCTGTTACTTCATATCAGCTTTTGCAGTTCAATTACACCCTGATCAAAGATTTGCGTCCAGCGCTGATTGGAATGAATCTCGCTTTGGTAAAGGAGCTTCTACAACATGACGATCTGCATCGACTATTAGAACGCATCAAAGACAACGGACAAAAGACCTTGATTACTGTTCATCATGACGTGAAAAAGATACATCGCATCTTGGAAAGAGTAATGAAAGCTGGAGAACATCATTGGTGGGAGGTTCTTTTCGGTTGGTCTCCCACAGCTACGGGAATATTTAACTCTGTACTACATCCGGTAGTTGTTATATTAGGTCTGATAGTATTATGCTTGGTTCTTATAGTTATATTATATATAAAGACATGGCGCTTGCTAAAGCAAGTGTCCCAGCTTGATTTAGCATTAAATAGGGATATACTGCATCGTTTTTTGTAAGACTTATTTTAAGGCTGATAGACGGTTATAACGTTAAGGTAGAACTTATATAAGATATTAAGATTTTAGGATTGTTAAGATAATAGATTGTCATTAAGTTATAAGTATATAAGTTAAGTTAATAAGTAAGTTAAGTTAATAAGTTAATAAGTTAATAAGTATAAGTTATATAGTGTTATATAAGGTTATAAGGTTATATAAGTATATAGCTCATTAAGTTATAAGGTTATAAGATTATAAGGTTATATAAGTATATAGGTCATTAAGTTATAAGGTTATATAGGGTTATAAGTTATATAGTGTTATATAAGTTATAGGGTTATTAGGATAGGATATTTTGCGAATTGGGTTGTAACGGGGCAAGGCTTAACCGAGAGGACAATGGCATGTATAGGCGCAATGCGGGGATTTCGGGGTGTACGCGATTAGGGTCCTCTCGAGTTGTAGTATGCTTTCTTGAGCATGGAGAGGGGGAGATGTTGTCAGCAACTGCGAAACTGCGAGACCCCCCCGCGGGGTCTGATGTGTTAAGCTCCCTCCCTGCTCTAATGATTGATGTGTGATGTGCCCCCTTGGGGGCGTAGACGAAGTAATTAGGCTATATAAGGTAGTGTATACGGGTAATAAACGCCATTTGCTGCTCATCATATTGGTGTCGCCTCGGTAATTGGCCAAGCTGCGGTCTCCCGGGAAATTCGAAATGGGCTCGAACGGCAACAAGTGGTGACCCTGATCGACGTGATTCCTGGGAGTGAGTCAGCTGCCTGCCAGAAGCAGGATTCCACTGCGGTAGCGGTAAATTCAAATCCGCGGAGTGGTGGAAACCCGGGGACGGGGAGGAGTGCGCATTACTCCTCGTCAGGCGGGAGGCTCGGGGAAAAGGAGCCAAGATTCCCCTAGGACGCTAGGGGGGAAACGCCAGAAGAGGCCAGGTGTATGTTCGGCCAGAGGCGTTATGGAAGCCGTCATAAAGGTGATTTTCCATGCATGCAAAAATTATTGCGGGAAAAATGTTCCTTCTAAGAAGGAGATATTAGCGACACTTTTGTTGCTGGAGAAGGAGGGATTACTATCATCCCCTTCTGATTTATATGATCCTAATAATTGGGATTCGTTTACTGCCGCGCTCTCACAGAGAGCAATGATTACTCAGAAACCAGCAGAGTTTTTGGTATGGGGATTGATTTTAACAGCTCTTAAGAAAGCAAAAGAGGAGAAGGTTGCAGGTGACCGTGCTAGGGAGCTGCTGGGGCTCGGGCCAGGGGGGGGTCTTGTCTCCCCTACAGATTCGCCAGAGGGCAAGATGGCGCTGACTCCTTCGGCCCCACCAGAAACAACGACCCTGGAGATAAAGAAGAACGAAGTGAAGCAGGAGCAATCATACCATAAAAGGGAGGACCCACCTCCATACCCGGCTCGCAGCATATATCCTTCGCTTAAGCCCTATAAAGATAACGGGGAAGGGGGGTCGGTGGAGGAAAGTAGTATAACTTCTAACACAGTTGATAAGAGGGTCCTTGAGAAGGGAGAGATGTCTGGAGGGGCTGGGATACAACCTGTGGAATGCGACAGTGGGGGCGGGACTCACCTACTGCCCGATTCTGCCTGCTACGGTGGCCACCCCCCGAGGGGCGTGGATTGTCCCCGGCCTTGCTGTGGGGGGAGTGGTCCGACGGGGATGGCCCCAGAGTCCGCCCAGGAGGGGCGTGGTCCCATATCGACAGCTTCATGGGGCCCGCCTACCCTCACTGATTGGGCTCGAGTGAGGGAGGACATACAGGCCGCAGATCCAGCAGGTGTCGCTCTCGCTCTGCCGGTGGTGGTAAGACCAGAGGGTCCAGCTTGGGTTCCTCTGGATTCCAAAGCGGTTACTCGTCTTTCGGAATTAGTTAAGAACAAAGGCCTGCGTTCCCCTGTTACTATGGCAGCGGTGGAAGCTCTTATGGCTTCTAGTCTTTTGCCATATGATGTGGTGAACCTTATGCATGTTATTCTTGAGCCCGTACAATACACCCTATGGCATGATGAATGGGATAGACTACTTCAAGCTGTGGTGGCTGCTGCCAACCGGGACCCCCACCATCCAGCCAATGGCCAGCGCAGAGGCGAGAGAACTACTCTTGTACGTCTTCAAGGCCTGGCAGATGGAATGGTGGGATCCCCGGAGGGCCAAGCAGCTATGCTCAGACCAGGAGAGCTGGCAGCCGTTACAACGGCAGCCCTCCAAGCCCTGCGAGAAGTGGCTAAGGTTGCGGAACCTGTGCATCCGTGGGCAGACATAAAGCAGAGCCACTCTGAGTCATTTTCTGATTTTGCGAATCGCCTAATTCGTGCAGTGGAGGGATCTGATCTCCCAAGGGAGGTCCAATCCGCAGTCATAATAGAATGTCTTAAACAGAAATCGTTGCCAGACATCCAGCAAATCATCAGAGCAGCACCGGGTAACCTAACTACCCCAGGGGAGCTTATTAAATATGTGTTAGATCATCAGAAAGTCGCACCATTAACTAATGAGGGATTAGCAGCCGCCATGCAGGAAATGATAGATGCCAATCGGGTCAGGGAAGGAAGGAATAAAGGCCCGTGTTTTAAGTGTGGGCAACGTGGCCATTTCAAAGCACAGTGCCCTAAGAAGATGGGGCAAGGATCAGATAAACGGTGCCAATTATGTGGCGGAGCCGGACATGTTGCACGTCAGTGTAAAAAATTTAGAATCCCACTGCAGGGAAACGGGAGAGGGAGGGAGCCAATGGCCCAGGACTCCTTCCCGTCATCCCTAGGTGGGCCAAAAGCACGACGCCCGCAGTGGCATTAACTATGGATTTAGAAGAACGACCAATCGTTACGGTTAGGATGTCATATATGGATCCAGATCTTCCATCATCGGTGCCCAAAGCGGTAATTTTTGTAGCCTTACTTGATTCTGGTGCAGATATTACTGTCATCTCAGAAGATGATTGGCCTCGGCAGTGGCCCGCGACTTTTATGTGGAGAACAATTGCGGGTGTAGGGGGCGATGTGCCCACCAGAAAGGCAGACAGAGTGGTAGAGCTTGCGATCATCAATGATGATGGTACCATGGAAAAAAATGTAATCATCCTTCCTACTTTAGCACCAATAGGAGGATCCATACTTGGCAGGGACTTTCTTTTTGAAATGGGAGTAAAACTGACAAATTTATGAAAAGGGCCACTGTCCATCATTTAGCGCTGCAATATGCGATTCCGTTGCGTTGGAAACGGGATGTATCTCCCGTTTGGGTGGATCAGTGGCCCCTTTCTGTTGATAAATTAGCAGCGCTTGTACAGATTGTTTCACGAGAACTTAATGCAGGACATATAGAACCGTCACTCAGTAGTTGGAATACGCCTGTTTTTGTAATTCGAAAAGCATCGGGATCCTTCCGACTGTTACACGATCTCCGAGCAGTCAATGCGCAACTTATCCCTTTTGGTCCGGTTCAGCAAGGGGGACCTCTGCTTTCGGCTATACCGGAAGGATGGCCCCTGATGGTCATTGACCTTAAGGACTGCTTCTTTTCTATTCCGTTAGCAGAGCAGGACAGAGAGGCTTTTGCATTCACTGTCCCGGTCCTGAACAATCAGGGACCTGCTCAAAGATTTCAGTGGAAGGTTCTTCCACAAGGAATGGCTTGCTCTCCAATAATTTGTCAATTGGTAGTAGGCAAAATTATAGAACCAGTAAGACAGTCACTATCGAACTGTCAGCTTGCTCATTATATGGACGACCTGTTGCTTGCAGCACCAAGTGATTCCCAGCTGCAAGTGTTAGAGGAGCAGATAGTTAATGTGCTTACTACTACTGGATTTGTTATTTCACAAGAAAAAATTCAGAGAGAACCAGGAATTGAGTTCCTGGGATACAGGTTTGGATCTGAAACGGTGATCCCAGAAGGATTAAAAATTAAACCCCATATTACAACTCTGTGGGATGTTCAGAAGCTTGTGGGGGCCATGCAATGGGTGCGAAATGCATTAGGCATACCTCCACGGCTTATGAAACCCTTTTATGATCAGCTAAAGGGATCTAATCCTCAGGAAGAGAGACAGTGGACACCAGAGATGGAGTCTGCTTGGCAAGAAATACTAGTAGCCTGTTCCTTCAATGCGCTTGCAAGGTGGAATTCAGACCAGCCACTAGAAGGCGCAGTGACTAGATGCCAGGAGGGATCAGCAGCTGTAATAGGGCATGCCCTTAGCTCTCGTCCTCGTCCATTGTGCTGGTTGTTTTCTGTTCAGCCGACAAAAGCATTTACCTCGTGGTTAGAACAACTCTCGTTATTGTTACGTAAAACCCGTCTTACTGCAATAAGGGCCTTTGGAAAGGACCTTGATACTATATACCTGCCAGGAACCTTTCGGAACGTTCAGCCTTTGCCAGAGGAGGTTTTCCTTGTTCTCTATGATTTCAGTGGTAATCTTAGCTACACAGACTCACTGCCTATCTTTGATCTAGCAAGGCCTCTCCAGATATCACTGCAGTATAGAGTACTGGATACCCCTGTGGACGGCCCAACAATTTTTACTGATGCTTCTTCAGCTACCAAACAAGGAGTAGCTGTCTGGCAAGCTCAGGATGGCAAATGGGAGTCTAAGGTGATAATAGATTGTTCAGCAAGTGTTCAAATGCTTGAGGCCAGAGCTGTGGCAGTTGCGTTGCGCCTTTGGCCTCAGACACCTTGTAACATCGTTACTGATTCTACATTCGTGGCTAAAATGTTACTGCATATGGGCAAAGAGGGACAGCCCAATACAGTAACTGCAGCCCTATTGGAAGATGCCTTAGTGGTCAGGTCAGAGCCAGTTGCTATTCTTCACGTCCATAGCCATTCTGATGTTCCAGGATTTTTTACAAAAGGAAATGACATAGCAGATCAAATGGCTAGGAAGCAGGTATATACCCTACAAGAGGCTCGTGATCTTCATTCCACATTACATATAGGGGCAAAAGCGTTAGCTCGAACGTGTTCTATCCCTATCACAGTTGCTAGGGAAATTGTGCAGATGTGTCCATATTGTAATTCTGCGCCGGCGTTAGGGGCAGGGGTTAATCCCCGTGGTCTCACCCCATTGGATATTTGGCAGACAGATTTTATGATGGAACCGCGAATGGCACCAAGACAATGGCTCGCAGTGACAGTTGATACGTCTTCTACAGTCATTATTGCTACACAGCACAGCCGTACTAGTTCTACAGCGGCACAACATCATTGGGCCACAGCCATAGCAATTTTGGGAATGCCACGCCATATAAAAACAGATAATGGCTCTTGTTTTACTTCACGTTCGTCTAAAGAATGGTTGGCCCGTTGGAATATCACACATACTACAGGAATTTCAGGCAACTCACAAGGTCAAGCTATTGTTGAAAGGGCTAACCGCCTCCTCAGAGAAAAAATTCGTGTCCTGGGGGAGGGCGGAGGACATACAGGAAGAATTCCGGTATCGGAACAAGGAGAGATTTTGGCACGAGCATTATATGCATTGAATCATTTTGAGCGTGGGGAAAACACAAGAACCCCGATACAAAAGCATTGGCAGCCAAGAATCATTGAGGAAGGGCCACCGGTTAAGATCAAGGTAGATAGTGGTATTTGGGAATCGGGCTGGTCTATTTTGGTATGGGGAAGAGGATATGCTGCAGTAAAAAATAAAAATTCCGGAAAAATTTTGTGGGTCCCATCCAGGAAAGTTAAACCTGATGTAAGTGGGACATGATGGAAAAGCAGAGAAATAATCAAGAACACAGGTCAGCGTCAGGTGATCTTTAATCCAACGTGGTCCCTTAAACGAGTGATGCTATTATTGCAGACTAATGTGTCAACTATTAAACCAGATTGTGCATTATTTTTAGGCATGTCATATGCCGGATGGTCGGCATGGCTTCATCGACAGGCACTTGATACACCTAGAAGAGCAAGAAGAGATGTTTCTGGTATTCTGGGAACAGGTTTAGGAGTGTCAACGGTTTATGGGCTGGTCCGGCCCAGTTCCGTGACCAGCAGGGCGGAGGGATCTGCGGATCCGCACCTCTGGGAAAGGGGAAGCAGGGGACCCCAAAATACTTGAAAACAACAGCACTGATCTGAGGTGAAACAAATGATTTTACTAAATATAGTATTAGTAAAATACAATGAGAGAGAGAGAGAGAGAGTCTGAATTGTATAGACCTCACCACAATGCTGGGGTGAGAAGTGCAGTCCAGTTGAGTGACTGAAGTACAGACGGCGAAGCGCAGGCGGCGAAGCGCAGGCAGCGAAGCGCAGATAGCGAAGCGCAGACAGCGAAGAGCAGGCGAAGAAGAAGGATCAGGTGACCTTGCTTGGAGTTATATCCCCTTGCTGACCGCAAAGTCTCCTGGGGAAAAGTAGTTCTTCTCCGACGGACGAACATTCGGCAGATATCAAACCCCACCCCCAATGCATTACATGATGTTATGGTGTGGAATACTGATGACCAAAAATCATAAAACCATGACATTCCACCCCTTATTCTACATCACTACATCATGCTTAACATATGGGATTACAGACTGCACTCCCCTAACATCAAATTCCCTTGTGGTACACACTGAACATCCCCATTTTTCTGCATCACCCACCAGGTGGACCCAGGTCCCTGGGCAAAGACAGTTCCGCGAAGAGGTTTGCCTTTCCCAGAAGCGGGAAAAACCCAAACTGCTTTTCCTAACATGTTCTTTACATGTACTACAGGGACCTTATCTCCCTCTACAATATGTAGGGAGCTGGATTGGGTAGGACCATCTCGACTGATTGATCCTCTGGTGTTAACCAGCCAGGTGGCTTCTGCCAAATGCTTCTCCCAGTGTTTAAATGTTCCGCCACCCATTGCTTTCAACATCGTTTTTAACAACCCATTGTAGCGTTCGATCTTACCAGAGGCTGGTGCATGATAGGGGATATGATAAATCCACTCAATGCCATGTTCTCTGGCCCAAGTATCCACAAGTGAATTTTTAAAATGAGTCCCATTATCTGACTCAATCCTTTCTGGGGTGCCATGTCGCCACAGGATTTGCCTCTCCAGTCCTAATATGGTGTTTCGGGCGGTAGCATGGGGTACTGCATATGTTTCAAGCCACCCGGTTGTTGCCTCCACCATGGTGAGCACATAATGCTTACCATTGCGAGATCGTGGCAAGGTGATATAATCAACCTGCCATGCCTCCCCATATTTGTACTTTTGCCATCGCCCTTCCTCCCAGAGAGGTTTCATCCTCTTAGCTTGTTTAATTGTGGCGCATGTATCACAGTCATGAATTATTTGTACAATGGCATCCATAGTTAAGTCCACCCCTCGGTCTCTGGCCCATTTGTATGTTGCGTCTCTCCCTTGATGACCTGAGGTCTCATGGGCCCACCGAGCCAGAAATAATTCACCCTTGTTCTGCCAGTCCAGGTCTATTTGAGCCACCTCAATTCTGGCAGCTCGGTCTACCTGATGGTTATTTTGCTGTTCTTCAGTAGCCCGACTCTTGGGCACATGAGCATCTACATGGCGCACCTTTACAACCATATTTTTTGTTCGGGTAGCAATATCTTTCCATAGGTCAGCAGCCCAAATAGGCTTGCCCTTTCTTTGCCAATTATTTTGCTCCCACTGCTGTAACCACCCCCATAAGGCATTTGCTACCATCCATGAATCAGTGTAAAGATAGAGCATTGGCCACCTCTCCCGCTCAGCGACATCTAAGGCCAGTTGGACAGCCTTTACCTCTGCAAATTGGCTCGATTCTCCTTTCCCTTCGGTGGCCTCTGCAACTTGTCGTGTGGGGCTCCACACAGCAGATTTCCATCTGCGATGCTTTCCCACAATACGACACGATCCATCTGTGAATAGGGCATATTTCTTTTCATCCTCTGGTAGTTCATTGTATGGTGGGGCTTCTTTAGCACGTGATACTTCTTCTGCTGGTGGTGTTCCAAACTTTTTACCTTCAGGCCAGTCCATGATGACTTCTAGGATTCCTGGACGGCTGAGGTTCCCCATCCGTGCTCGTTGTGTAATCAGTGCAATCCACTTACTCCAAGTGGCATCAGTAGCATGATGGGTGGAAGGAACCTTTCCCTTGAACATCCAGTTCAACACTGGCAGTCGAGGTGCCAGAAGGAGCTGTGTTTCGGTACCGACTACTTCGGAAGCAGCCCGAACCCCCTCATATGCAGCTAAGATCTCCTTTTCAGTTGGAGTGTAGCCCTCCTCCGACCCCCTGTAGGCTCGACTCCAGAATCCCAAGGGTCGGCCTCGGGTCTCTCCTGAGGCTCTTTGCCACAAACTCCAAGTGGGACCCTTTTCTCCAGCAGCAGTATAGAGGATGTTCTTCACATCCTGTTCCATCCGTACTGGCCCCAGGGCCACAGCACGGGCTATCTCTTGTTTAATCTGCTCAAAAGCCTGCTGTTGCTCAGGACCCCACACAAAATCATTCTTCTTCCGTGTCACCTGATAAAGTGGGCTTACAATGAGGCTGTAGTTTGGAACATGCATTCTCCAAAAACCCACTACGCCCAGAAACGATTGTGTCTCTTTCTTATTAGTGGGGGGAGACATGGCAGCGATTTTGTCGATCACATCTGTCGGGATGTGACGACGGCCATCTTGCCACTTTATGCCTAGGAACTGAATTTCCTGGGCAGGTCCTTTCACTTTGCTTCGCTTAATAGCAAAACCAGCACGGAGAAGGATCTGGATTATTTGCTCTCCTTTCTCAAAAACTTCCTTTGCTGTGTTGCCCCACACAATGATGTCATCAATGTACTGTAAGTGCTCAGGGGCACCTCCCTGTTCCAGTGCAGCTTGGATCAAACCATGACAAATAGTTGGACTATGTTTCCACCCCTGGGGCAAACGGTTCCAGGTATACTGAATGCCCCTCCATGTGAAAGCGAACTGTGGCCTACATTCTTTGGCCAAAGGAATGGAGAAAAAGGCGTTAGCAATGTCAATGGTGGCATACCACTTAGCTGCTTTTGACTCCAGTTCGTATTGGAGTTCTAACATGTCTGGCACAGCAGCACTCAATGAGGGTGTGACTTCATTCAGGCCACGGTAGTCCACCGTCAGCCTCCATTCTCCACTGGCTTTACGCACTGGCCATATGGGGCTGTTAAAGGGCGAGTGAGTTTTGTTGATCACTCCCTGATTCTCTAATTGATGAATTAACTTCTGAATGGGGAGCAAGGAATCCCTGTTGGTGCGATACTGCCGTCTGTGCACCGTTTTTGTAGCTATCGGTACCTGTTGCTCTTCCACTCGTAGCAACCCCACAACAGACGGATCTTCTGATAGGCCAGGCAGAACAGACAACTGCTTAACACCTTCTGTGTCTACAGCAGCTATTCCAAAGGCCCATCGATACCCTTTGGGATCCTTAAAATATCCCCTTCTAAGGTAATCGATACCAAGAATACATGGAGCCCCTGGGCCAGTCACAATAGGGTGCTTTTGCCAGTCTTTACCAGTGAGGCTGATTTCGGCCTCCAACATAGTCAGTTCTTGGGAACCTCCTGTCACCCCATGAATATAAATTGATTTTGTCCCTTGGTGACTCGAGGGCATCTCTCTCAGATTGGAGGTTTTTTCTCTGGAGCAGGAGACTCTCTCGCTCATTTTGAACTGTTTCCCTGAGACTCTCCCTTTCAATTTCAGAAGCTCTCTCTCTCTCCAGGATAGTATTGAATAAGGCCCGATAAGCATTAGCCAGGCCCCAAATCATATGTGCCTCCTCAGAACTGCCTAAGCCGCAACATTCCTGCCTTAAATAGCTGTTTAGACTCTCAGGGTCTTTCAGGTGTTCTGGAGTAAAGTTCCATGAGACTGAAGATTTCCATTTGTCTAAAGTCTTTCCCAGACCTTTCCACACTCCCTGCCACTCAGTATTCTCTGGTTTTGGGGAGGACATCCTCAAAATATAATAAATACTAATACTGAGCGAAATGATGAGCAATACATTCAGGGAGATTAGTAATGCGACTAGGTGTTCATTCAAAAACTGCACTACAGGCTGAAAGGTGAGACTGGAAACCTTAAAAAATCCCAGTCCTGTAAAATTGGCAGCTGTCTCCGGAATTGTAAGCCACATTGTACGAACGTGCCAGGTCCATATTTCCACCCATGTTTTCATTTGATTGTATAAGCCGATTGCTCCATAGAGCAAGGTGGCAAGCTTAATTAATGCCCAGTATGCTTTGAGCATTAGGAAAGAAGAGGCAGCAGCGTGCAGCCCTTTAAGAGTAAGTTTCACTACAGAAAGCATTTTTTTTTTTTTTTTTTTTTTTTTTTACAGAGGCAAGATAGTAAAGCTTAGAGTTTACAAATATTCTACGGTACTGGCAGTCCGCCTGGAGTTTTCAAGGTCACGTTTTCAGAGAGTAGTGGTGAAACAGATAAGCTTTACCAACGGAACTCTCCGAGAGCAGAGAGTCTAAACAGCTAGAAAGCAACTGTTGCCCGCATTCTCCACCAAAAATGTCAACGGTTTATGGGCTGGTCCGGCCCAGTTCCGTGACCAGCAGGGCGGAGGGATCTGCGGATCCGCGCCTCTGGGAAAGGGGAAGCAGGGGACCCCAAAATACTTGAAAACAACAGCACTGATCTGAGGTGAAACAAATGATTTTACTAAATATAGTATTAGTAAAATACAATGAGAGAGAGAGAGAGAGAGTCTGAATTGTATAGACCTCACCACAATGCTGGGGTGAGAAGTGCAGTCCAGTTGAGTGACTGAAGTACAGACGGCGAAGCGCAGGCGGCGAAGCGCAGGCAGCGAAGCGCAGATAGCGAAGCGCAGACAGCGAAGAGCAGGCGAAGAAGAAGGATCAGGTGACCTTGCTTGGAGTTATATCCCCTTGCTGACCGCAAAGTCTCCTGGGGAAAAGTAGTTCTTCTCCGACGGACGAACATTCGGCAGATATCAAACCCCACCCCCAATGCATTACATGATGTTATGGTGTGGAATACTGATGACCAAAAATCATAAAACCATGACAAGGAGTCTTAAACAGTATAGACACTGAAATACTCATGAGTAAATTGAATGCCATTACAGGTAATATACGTGAATTGCAACATCCTCTACAGTTGTCTCTATCAGGTTTAGGAACAAGCCAATGGCTTTTATCAAATGTGTTACCGCAATGGGAAAAGATAGATAGGAAAGATCATCTGCTGATTATGGATGCGCTTTCAGCAGTCCAAGGTAATACTTCTTTAGCCCTCAGTTGCATTCAGGCCCAGATGTGGATGCAGTTTATAGCAGCGACAATCGTGAGAGAAGGTGAGGATGGCACTATACCCACTGAAATTAGAAAAGTAATTTGGGACAATGCAAATAGGTTTGAAAGAAAATTTCAATCATGGTGGCATTTAGTTAACTTCACTTATGACCCTGTCACCAATTATGCCGTGGCTTTTGTTTTGATGATAAGTAATGCTTCAGTATACACGATATATCCAATCGTAGCCCTAGGATTAAATCATGGTGAGACTACTCTGTATCCAATTGAACATCGGATATGGGCTCTTCAAAAGAATGAGAAATGGCAAACTGTGGACGTTAGTTCATGTGCCATGCGAGAACAACAAGGATTTATTTGCGAAAGTAATACATTTGAGACCCAAGATATCTGTTTTGACACTGAACAAAATATCTGCCACTTTGAGGTCCAGCCTGGTAGGATGTTCAAATCAATGCTTGTCTATATTGGAAAAGGATGTGCTTGCATCAGAACTCATTGCGACTCCATACAAATAGGGGATATGATTGTTGATACTGCCAATCACTCAAATCTTTGTGTTTGCAATTTTATCAATATTTTAGGATGTGATTTTAACTATACAGTTCCTGTTACTTCATATCAGCTTTTGCAGTTCAATTACACCCTGATCAAAGATTTGCGTCCAGCGCTGATTGGAATGAATCTCGCTTTGGTAAAGGAGCTTCTACAACATGACGATCTGCATCGACTATTAGAACGCATCAAAGACAACGGACAAAAGACCTTGATTACTGTTCATCATGACGTGAAAAAGATACATCGCATCTTGGAAAGAGTAATGAAAGCTGGAGAACATCATTGGTGGGAGGTTCTTTTCGGTTGGTCTCCCACAGCTACGGGAATATTTAACTCTGTACTACATCCGGTAGTTGTTATATTAGGTCTGATAGTATTATGCTTGGTTCTTATAGTTATATTATATATAAAGACATGGCGCTTGCTAAAGCAAGTGTCCCAGCTTGATTTAGCATTAAATAGGGATATACTGCATCGTTTTTTGTAAGACTTATTTTAAGGCTGATAGACGGTTATAACGTTAAGGTAGAACTTATATAAGATATTAAGATTTTAGGATTGTTAAGATAATAGATTGTCATTAAGTTATAAGTATATAAGTTAAGTTAATAAGTAAGTTAAGTTAATAAGTTAATAAGTTAATAAGTATAAGTTATATAGTGTTATATAAGGTTATAAGGTTATATAAGTATATAGCTCATTAAGTTATAAGGTTATAAGATTATAAGGTTATATAAGTATATAGGTCATTAAGTTATAAGGTTATATAGGGTTATAAGTTATATAGTGTTATATAAGTTATAGGGTTATTAGGATAGGATATTTTGCGAATTGGGTTGTAACGGGGCAAGGCTTAACCGAGAGGACAATGGCATGTATAGGCGCAATGCGGGGATTTCGGGGTGTACGCGATTAGGGTCCTCGAGTTGTAGTATGCTTTCTTGAGCATGGAGAGGGGGAGATGTTGTCAGCAACTGCGAAACTGCGAGACCCCCCCGCGGGGTCTGATGTGTTAAGCTCCCTCCCTGCTCTAATGATTGATGTGTGATGTGCCCCCTTGGGGGCGTAGACGAAGTAATTAGGCTATATAAGGTAGTGTATACGGGTAATAAACGCCATTTGCTGCTCATCATATTGGTGTCGCCTCGGTAATTGGCCAAGCTGCGGTCTCCCGGGAAATTCGAAACGGGCTCGAACGGCAACACTGGTCCCATTACTCCATTTACGTTCCTGGTTTCTTATTCAATATTCCCCCTGGCTCACCAACAATGTTTCTCCAGTGAGCCAAAATACAACCCAGGGGGTCTTCTCATATCACTTTAGACACCCCTTGTTCCATAACAGCCTCGTACACAGCATAACATAACACAACACCTTCAGGACATAAACATTTAACAATCATAAAGACAGTGACAATAATCAGTACAATTTATCCTCAGGATTCTTCCTCTCTCTCTGCCTTCCTCCAGAGCTCAACCTTCCCTCTGTATTCATTTCCCACACTTGCATAGCTGCCAACCTCCTTCTCCAATAAACAACATATCAATGATAAACATCATTTCCATCCATGAGTACAAATTAGGCCCTAGAAATTGATCTAATTGTTCTGCTACACTTATAGGATCCTCAGTTAAGGAATTTTTCTTGCAACTCCTAACTTCTCTTCTAGTAAAAACAGCAGGCATTACCGCACCTTTTTTTCCTTTGTCCTAAGACTGCCTTAAGAGGACAAAGTGAAGTATTAGTAAGGTTAGTATTAGAGAAAGGAAAACTATCCAGGTCCCATTCGCATTACTCCAACTCCCTCAGTAATTGAGAGCGCATCCTCTCTCCAGGACCCTGCACAGATCAGCAGCACCCACTCTCCTCCTCTGGAGAGGTCACCGCTGCTTTAAAAATTGCACTGCTTTAGAAATTAAAGGGGGGGGAAGTTACCTAAGGGATCCCATTTATGATCTTTCTGCTTCTCTTTCCCATTTCCTTTGAACTTGGACTCCTCGCGAGGAACATTTCTTTACTTCTTGCACTCATTAAGCGACCTAAGCCAATTCTGTTTCAGAAAAAGGAGTCTTACTGTTTACATATAAATACAAAGTCTGATAGGCCCAATTTTCTTCAGACTCCTATTTTGGTCAAAATCATGATTTTCCCTGTAGTGGCTCTCTACTGTATACAGTAGTTAAACATTTTTTTTTTCCTGTTCTTTTCCTAGTTTTGGGATTACTTTCCAATTTTGAAACACTTCTCCCAAGGGGCTGGCTCTCTCTAGGCACCATTCCGGGGACCTTTTTCCCCTGCTCTCGGGAACTCCTATTACCCATCCTTCCAGAATGCTACTGTGAACTCCCCAGCTCACAGGTTACCACACTCTGATTCTCGGATTTTGGGCCCAATCCCTCAGGAGTACTATACTCCTATCTTGGATTAATAGGGGTGTACTGCTGGCACTTCGTCAAGCACACAGGGTACCGCACACCAACAGCTCCCTCCCGAGACTCTTCCTTTCACCAACACAGCCGCTTCATCCGTCCCTGGCCGTGCCCCTCGCGGGACAGCGGAACCGCAGGTCGGGACTCAGCACTCGCTTCGCACTGACAGCGCGTCTCAGTCACACACACTCAAGAGTCTCAACCGACCCCCAAGGAAAGAGTTCAATGCCCTTACCTTGGTCCGTGCACAAAGTTACCAGGTCGCAATGGCCAACACCCGTGCCTACCTGCCCCTTGGCTTTTACAGAGTCCGTCCTTTATGAAACAGTCTCGGTTTTTTATCGGCCGTACCAAGGAGTCACCTCAGCACCCAGACAGGACCGCTGAAATCAGCGGGGTGCACCTATCCTGTGCAGGGCAGTAGGGAAACTCTCAAAGAGGCGATAATAATCCCGGACGAGCCCCCAAATTGTTGGAAATAATCCAAGTAATTTTGTCAGGACGGTATCTCTGATAAAAGCAGAATTTATTCGCGATTGCAATGGCGGGCGTCCCACAAGTAGGAGCGTGCCTATGGACACAACATGACAGCCTTTATACCCTGTTTTCTCCCCCTTGCCTCCCCCCTCCCCTGTTTCCCCAATGGCTGGGTACTCCAGGTTCACAATCTTATCAGAAGGTTTACATTTGTTATTTACTTGTTATCTGGTGCCAGTCAGTAGTCATCCTGTTGTCTCCAAGATGTCTCGGTGCTCTCCTTGTCCTATTGATATGGTGATTTTCTTTAAAGTCATTGTTAAACAAAGAGCACTGGGGGATGATGTCAGGCCTTCCCAATGTCAGGCGCTTCCTCCGGCATGCCATGGCTTGTTCTCTGGTTTGCTCTCGTGCAGAATATTCTTGCAGTGTGTATGACAAAATGTACATATATACACATATATACAGTGTGTTCCTGGGAACTATGATAGTGGAGATCATAAAATAAAAATAATATTATACAATTCTAATGCAGAAACAACACTTGATTCCCACAATGGGATGTGGAAATTGTGTGGAAGTGCAATTTTAATGGTATGTAGAAATGCAGATGTTAACGGTATATGGAAATTATGTGGAAATGCAGTTTTTTTAATGGTATGTGGAAATGCAGTTTTTAATGGTGTATGGGAACTGCTGAGTCACGGCCTGAACCTCTGATTGGTCACCTGAGGTGAGCCATGAGTCAGCCAGAGGAGCACAGGTGAAGGCAATTCACCTGTGCTGCTGGAAGGGGGGGAGCCTGGCTCCACCCCTCCTGGACCTATTTAAGAGCTGGCTACCAGAGAGGAAGGATCTCTTCTGGAGATCCTCCTCTTTGGTATCTTCTAGTGAGCTCAACCCTAGGGTACGCTCTTCTACTTATTCTCTTTTGTGATCCTTGTTTGCTTTGCCTTACTCTTTTGATTATATTGCAATTATAACATCTTGATATCTATTGATTATACAGAATTGTATTGTGATTTTAACATCTTGGTTATACACTTGGCGAGCCAGGCAGGCTGAATATACTGAAATTAACATCATGTCTTTCCTGTGGAATTTCTATAAATGGGTCAAGGGGGAGAACAATACTCCCCTAGAGAAAATGATTCCAGGGCAGATCCCAGGATTTGAGGGATCGCCCTATTACGAGTTAGCTGCCATCATTGAATAATGGGGTCCCTTACGCGTTATGGGCAATCTCTCCCCATATCGCATGGCAGACTATTTTCAAGGACTTGGCAAGGATATTCTCATTAACAAAGAAAAACAATTGGCTGCCTCCATGGTGGCATGGCCACTATTAACCGCTTTAAATCATGCGGACTTAAGAAATAATACTTTAGAAACCGAAAATCAGCTTTTGAAAAATCGCATTGAAAAGTTGGAGCACGAACTTAGCGTTTTAACTGGGAAGAAGCCAATTCTACATCTTTCTGTAAGCCAAATTCGTAATATTTCAATAAATGATGACCAGGCTCCTGAATCAACAGACTTCGTTGATCAGGACAACAAGAAATCCAAATCAGACCTTGAATGTCCAATTCAAACTGATCCATTGGAAGTCCGTCCTGTGATAACCCAAAAAACAAAAAAAGTACAGGACAGACCGGCAGGGGTGCCGACTGATCAATGGCCCCCTGCCCAGACTCATTTACATGTGACAGCTCGGCCATACACGGCAACAGAATTAATGGGCTTAGTACAACGATTTCGGCAGAAGCCTAGAGAAAGTGTGCCGGATTGGTTTTTGAGACTGTGGGATTCTGGGGCAGAAAGTGTCGTGGTGAATGGCCCAGAAATATCTAAGTTGGCCACCATGACCGTCCATCCTGCTCTCAGACAGAGGTTATACGTGGGCAATCAATATCGTGATGAAAACCATTCCGTACTAGAATGGTTAATGGCGGCCTGCCGTATGGTATGGCCGAATAAATCAGACATACCGTTACATACAGGTATGTGGTCCTCCACGGAGGACCTTCAAAACTATATCCGTGAACTGGGTGTAAGAGAGGCCATCTATGAAGATACATTTGATGGCCCTGATATGGTTAAATTTTCAGCAGGGATGAGAGACTTAATTCTACAGCAAGCTCCCTCCCATCTGTACGGCACCCTAGTTTCGATATTAAATCCCCTTGTAGCATCAGAAGCCGTAGTCCAGCAGGCTGCCCAGTTAGTTGCCGATTTGGGAGAAACAGAGTGCCTGCGGACTAGGCGCAATATTCGGTTTTTGGAGGAAGCAGAGGTCCTGCCGGTAAATAAAACCAGAATGCCGGCTACTCGAGCTCCTCGATCGGGACCCATAAGGGTATCCCGAAAACAAATGTTTAATGATTGAATTCGGGCTGGGGTCCAATTTGCTAAGATCGACTGCCAGCCCAACCACGTCCTTCTCCAGCTCTGGAGACAACTAAAGGACAATCAAAAATTCCAGAGCTACCCTAAGAAATCTAGGTTAAGAGCTATAGAGAGGGTTCCAACAACAACATGGAACCTAGAACATTTTATTATTCCAAACAGGAAAAAGAAGCCACCTCAGGTGTCTCGGGCCACAATGCCTGAGCCATCAGAAGCAAAAGAACTGGCCCTAGCACAATTCATGCAGTGACAAGGGGTGTTAGTCCCCGTAGGGCCTCCAGACGGGACCAGAGGCCCTATGTAGAATTAACGATTTATTGGTCCCGAAAAAATATTCAGAGAGTTATGGCACTAGTAGATACTGGAGCAGAAACATCAATTATCTATGGAGATCCGGAAAAATTTCATGGCGACAGAGTGATGATTGGTGGTTTTGGGGGACAGACTATTCCTGTCACCCAAACATGGTTAAAATTGGGGGTTGGGCGTCTCCCACCCCGGGAGTACAAGGTGTCTATTGCCCCAGTCCAAGAATACATCCTGGGCATAGACATTCTATGGGGTCTGGCTCTCCAAACAACTGTGGGAGAGTTCAGACTTCGACAAAGATGTATCAGTATCCGGGCGGTGCAGGCAATATTAAGAGGCCATGCGAAACATGAGCCTGTTTGCCTGCCGAAACCGCGCCGGATTACTAATGTTAGACAGTATAGACTCCCGGGTGGGCAAGATGAAATATCGAGAACGGTGCAGGAATTAGAAAAAGTGGGCATTATAAGGCCTGCACACAGCCCGTATAACTCCCCCATATGGCCGGTGCGGAAGTCGGATGGCACATGGAGGATGACAGTAGATTACAGAGAATTAAATAAGGTCACGCCGCCTATTCATGCGGCCGTACCCAATATTGCTTCCCTAATGGACACATTGAGTAGGGAGATAAAAACCTATCATTGTGTCCTAGATCTAGCAAATGCATTCTTCAGTATCCCAATTGCTGAGGAATCGCAAGATCAGTTTGCGTTTACGTGGGGAGGCAGGCAGTGGACCTTTCAGGTCCTGCCCCAGGGGTACGTGCATTCACCAACGTATTGTCACAATCTAGTGGCGCGTGACCTGGCTGACTGGAGAAAACCTGATGATGTTAACCTATATCATTATATTGATGATCTCCTGTTGACGTCCGACTCACTGGAGGTAGTAGGACAGGCAGCAGATTCATTAACTGCCTATTTGCAACAAAGGGGATGGGCTATAAATCCCCAAAAGGTGCAAGGTCCAGGCCTGTCCATAAAATTCCTGGGGGTGGTTTGGTCAGGAAAGACCAAAGTGCTACCCAGTGCTGTTATAGATAAGGTTCAGGCATTCCCAGTCCCTACAACATCAAAGCAGCTGCAAGAGTTTCTAGGTATATTGGGTTATTGGCGTTCCTTTATACCTCACCTAGCGCAGCTGCTAAGGCCGCTATACAGACTCACAAAAAAGGGGCAGCTATGGGACTGGGGGAAAACCGAACAGGATGCTTTCCAACAAGCAAAACTGGCAGTTAAACAAGCTCAGGCATTGGGTATATTCGATCCTACCCTCCCAGCCGAGTTGGATGTTCATGTTACTCAAGACGGCTTCGGTTGGGGCCTATGGCAGCGCCAGAGTTCTGTTCGGACCCCCATTGGTTTCTGGTCTCAGGTTTGGCACGGAGCAGTAGAAAGATACAGTATGATTGAAAAACAGTTATTGGCTGCCTATTCGGCATTACAGGCAGTAGAGCCAATAACTCAAACAGCTGCAGTTATAGTCAAGACCACTCTGCCAATTCAGGGGTGGGTGAAGGATCTGACCCACCTTCCTAAGACAGGGGTGGCCCAAGCACAAACAGTGGCACGATGGGTCGCCTACCTGAGCCAAAGGAGCAGTCTGTCTTCGTCCCCCTTGAAAGAAGAACTCCAGAAGATCCTAGGCCCAGTTACGTATCACAGTGATGCACCAAAAGAAATACTGGTTGCTCCACCAGAGAAGAGTCCCGTTCAGGAGGGAAAATATCCTATCCCTGAAGATGCCTGGTACACAGATGGGTCCAGCAAGGGCAACCCGAGCAAGTGGAGAGCAATAGCATACCATCCTTCCACCGAGACAATCTGGTTCGATGAGGGGGATGGTCAGAGCAGCCAATGGGCAGAACTGCAAGCCGTGTGGATGGTTATAACCAAAGAACCCGGTGATGGTATCCTGAACATCTGCACAGATAGTTGGGCTGTGTACCGGGGGCTCACTCTCTGGATTGCACAGTGGGCCACCCAGGAATGGACTATCCACGCCCGACCCATCTGGGGCAAAGACATGTGGTTAGATATATGGAATACGGTCAAACATAGGACTGTACGTGTCTACCATGTTTCTGGTCATCAGCCCCTACAGTCACCGGGAAACGATGAAGCCGACACATTGGCCCGAGTTCGATGGATTGAGAATTCACCATATGAGAACATCGACCGCTGGTTACATCAGAAGCTACGGCATGCTGGACAAAAGACAATGTGGGCAGCTGCTAAAGCATGGGGACTGCCCATACAACTATCTGATATCGTCCAGGCATGCCAGCATTGCGATGCCTGCTCCAAGATGAGACCGAGATCGTTGCCCGGAACAACAGCCCATCTTGCTAGGAGACACAATCCTCTCCAGCGATGGCAGGTCGATTACATCGGGCCCCTTCCTCGTTCCGACGGGGCAAGATATGCCCTGACCTGTGTCGACACTGCAAGTGGGCTACTGCAGGCCTATCCAGTACTGAAAGCAAACCAGGCATATACCATCAAGGCACTCACTAAACTGATGTCTGCCTACGGGACACCTCAAGTCATCGAGAGCGACCAAGGGACTCATTTTACTGGTGCAACGATACAGCGCTGGGCAGAAGAAAATAACATCGAATGGCGATTCCACCTGCCATATAATCCAACAGGGGCAGGCCTCATCGAACGTTATAATGGTATTCTTAAGGCTGCCCTGAAGACAGACTCCCAGTCCTTGCAGGGGTGGACAAAAAGACTGTATGAAACCCTGCGGGACCTGAATGAAAGACCTCGAGGTGGCAGACCCAGTGCCCTGAGAATGTTGCAGACGACATGGGCCACCCCACTTAGGATCCAAATTACGGGCACTGATCATCAGGTAAGACCCCAAATTGGTAATGAAAATAATCTTCTTCTCCCTGCCCCTGAAAACTTAGAGCCAGGTACCCATAAAATAAAATGGCCCTGGAAGGTGCAGGTAGGACCCAAGTGGTGTGGCCTACTTGCACCTTGGGGGAGACTATTGGAGGTGGGAGGCTCAGTAGTCACTCCAGTAATAGGTACCTGGCCTACTGATATTATGGTCAACACTCCGATCTTTATTGCTAAAGGGACCCCCATCATGTCCCTATGGCAGATCAGGACACCTCCTTTGGTGCCTGATATCGTTATGCAGCCGCAGATATCCGGCGAAAAGGTGTGGTACAGGCGGCCAGGACGTGCCCCAGTACAAGCGGAAGTGTTGACCCAAGACAGAAATACGGCCTGTATCTTGCCCTGGAGAGCAGACCTTCCCCTCCTGGTACCTGTAAAACATCTGTATTACTCCCCGTGAGTCTGTGAGCCTTCAGGACCAGTGGAAGGAACAAAATGCCATCAAGCGTTCCAGTGTTGCTGTCAGATCACGTACAACACCCAGTGATGGTCTGCATGGGACTGATGGAACATAGAATGGACTTGCACCTCAAAACCTCATGCCTCCAGGCACATCATCGAGCACTGGCCCATAGAAGAGTATGGACATCCACTAATCATCACTTGTCTTGAACTGTACCAACATACGTCGCGATAAAATTGTACAAGCGTTGCGATATACCGGATCTCTGTATTAGGGAAAGCTTACCCTTTTGTTAACCTGATCATTGGTTCACGCCGTGAAGGGGTGGAGTGTATGGGAACTGCTGAGTCATGGCCTGAACCTCTGATTGATCACCTGAGGTGAGCCATGAGTCAGCCAGAGGAGCACAGGTGAAGGCAATTCACCTGTGCTGCTGGAAGGGGTGGAGCCTGGACCTATTGAAGAGCTGGCTACCAGAGGGGAAGGATCTCTTCTGGAGATCCTCCTCTTTGGTATCTTCTAGTGAGCTCAACCCAAGGGTAAGCTCTTCTACTTATTCTCTTTTGTGATCCTTGTTTGCTTTGCCTTACTCTTTTGATTATATTGCAATTATAACATTTTGATATCTATTGATTATACACAATTGTATTGTGATTATAACATCTTGGTTATACAAATGGTATGCGGAATTGCAATTGTTTATGGTATGTGGAATTGCAGTTGAGGGTACAAATAGTGGAATTGTGGAAAAACAAACAAAGAAACAAAAAAAAAATGGCAAAAAGGTTAAGGAAAACAGTGAGTTTGGGATATTAGAGTTGGGCCGGCACGAGAACATGTCCCCGCACACCCCCCTACTGCGGCTTGTAAGAACAACTTGGAGTGGGAGAAAGAACTGGGGGACACAGCCTCCTGCTGTAATGTGAAGGGTGCAGTGCTTGTGAATGGGGATGGGACGGACATTGGAAGTAAGAATAGCCGGCATCTGCAGAACTGGGGAAACCCGATATCCAGTGTGAGCACTGGAAGCCTGCGGAGAGAAGGGGGTGAAATTGAAATATAATGTTAGTAATGGATGTGATGATGAGAGTTTGGAAAGTGAAAAGGGTTGGGAAAAACAAGCTGAGGAAGGCAAAGTTGAGCAAGGTTAACAGGGATGTCCTTACCTAGAAGAAGAGGTAAGAGGAGCCTGGAAGGACTCAGGGAGAGTTCCACCCTGCCAGGACCGAAAGCAGCAGGGGAAGCAGGCTGAAGAGGTTTATTTTCCGGTACCTCTGGGTGCGTCTTAACATGTTATCTGTAGATGATTTTCGTAATAGTTGTAGCAGCTACTGGCAAGAGAAGTTTACTTTTTTTTTTTTGGACCAATTAAATACAGGCTAGGAGAACAAGTAGGAATATATAAATTCTTGTACATGCCAGGTTCTCCAAAACGATTATTTGGGCATGACATGTTAGAATAGTTGAATGTAGAGATCAAATTCAGTAGAAACAATTGGAACTACTTGTCAAGCAAGACCAGTGGACTGAAAATTTTAAGTCTGGCTTTAACACAAACTGGGAAAAGCAATGTTGTACTCCCAGAAGTTACGTAAATCCTACATTGGGTATACACAGGATTGCAGGCATCAGGGATGCCTGGCAGAATCTAAAATGCAGCCCAATGAAAGTTAAGTTAAAGATGGGAGCCAGCCCAACCAGGGTAAAGCAATGCCCTGTGAGGATGCAAGATTGTAGGAGGATAAAAGAAATAAAAATAACTTTTTGGATTTTGGATTACTAATTGGATAGAAATCCAAATACAACACCCAATCTTGCAAATGAAAAATTGGATGGCAAGAGCTATAGTTTGATACAAGATCTGAAGGCAATTAATAGAAAAGTTGAATATATACAACACATGGTGTATATCTTTATTAACCAAGTTAAGGAATAAGTAGGTGGGGTTTACCGTTCTGGACTTGAAGTACACCTTTTTCTGCCTGGTTTTGCAAAAGAAAGTCTAAAATTATTTGCCTTTGAATAGGAAAACTCAAATATGGAGAGAAGAAAATAAAAAAAAAAATAATAAAAGTAATAATAATAATAATTCAGTTAACCTGCAGTACGTGGATGCTACAGTAACAAAGGACTGTGTACAATGGACTGTGAGCTTGCTGAATTTCTTGATTTAAATGGCTATCAAGTTTCTCAACAGAAAGAACAACTGATCAAAGAGAAGGTAGCAATTTGCTGAACACCCAGAACGCCAACGCAGAGCTGCCTCCAAGCCAACAGTGTGCGACTGCATGGAGACTGTCTGTGCCAGCTGGTCAGAGCTACAGGAGGAACCGTTGGACGATGCTGAAGAGTCCTGGATTCATCGACGGAAGCAGTTTTGTGAAGACAAGGAAACCGTAAGGCAGGACATGCAGTAACTGCTACTGACAAGGTAATTGAAGCAAAACCATTACCTGTGGGGACTTCCACTCAGAAGGCTGAAATAATTGCCTTGACAAGAACCTTAAATATATGGATGGATGCTAAATATGCTTTTGGGGTGGTACCCACTCGTGGTACCATCTGGAAAGAGCAAGGATTGTTTACACACAAGGAAAACAAATTCAGCATGATGTAAATCTACCAAAGAACATCATGGCTGTTATACATTGTAAAGGACATCAGAAGAGTGACACTGTACAGGAAACTGGAAATATGATGATGGATCAGGTGGCAAAACAGGCAGCTGAAGGAAAAGAAATTGGTGAACGGCTTTAATTCCAGACGGTAAACTTGAAATACCTGAACCTTAGTCAGAACCTATAAGGTACTCTAGAAAGGATAGGAATCTAATTAATGAAGGGAAGAGAGCAAGCTGACAGATGGGTGCATACCCAGATGGACACACTGTTGTGCCCGTTAGTATTTTTTAGAATTTGGTTCTAAGGGAACATAATAAAACAGGGGGGGTACAGACACCAGAAAGTAACTGTACAATCCTAGTGCCAGGAACAGGGTACAAGTGGGGCACGTTGGAAAGGGAGCCTTCCAGGACAACAATTGCAAATTGATTTTTTTTTTAACTGCCAGGAAAAATGACGGTTTTGATATATGCTAGTTCTAACCAATACCCTTTCAAGGTGACCAGAAGCATTCCCTTGCAGGACCAATAGAGTAAAGGAAGTAACCAAGGTACTTTTGCAGGAGATTATTCCAAGGTTTGAGTGTCCTGCAAGAATACCCTTCAACCAGGGAATTCATTTTATTGCAGAGATTGTCCAACAGGTCAGCAAGCATTGGGAATAAATTGGCAATTGCACATAGCACACGGACCACAGGTGAGTGGTCAGGGGGAAAAGATGAACTGTCTAATTAAATCACAGGTTGTAAAACTGGGCCAGGAAGCTGGACTATCCTGATCACAGTTGTTGCCTTTAGCTCTCCTTAGTACCAGAACAAAACCTAGAGCCAAAGAGGGGTTAAGTCCTTTCAAAATACTGTACAGAAGGCCTTATGTTGTGCAAAAGGGAATTTCTACCCAAGTAGGGAGCAAAATACTAACTGAGCATGTGATAAGTCTACAGGAATATCTCTGAGGAAAAAGGGAAACTGGTTCTAGGAACTAGAGCCCAAGGCCTTGATATGGCTCGATAATATGTATGTAACAAATCTCTTTTAAGATTTGCCCCTGGAACCAAGCTGGGTAGGTCTGTTCCAGGTGCTGCTAACATCCCACACAACAGTGAAAGCATTGTGGATACATCATACTAGAGTTAAGGAGGTCCCTCGAACACAATGAGAACTGAAATCAGCTGGACCCTTAAAATTGTGAATCGAAGGACAGAAATGTGGGCTCTTGTAATTGTTAGAAATGTTGATTTGATGAGTGCAGCATTTGATGTAAATACTTATGTATCTCTTGTGACAAACATTATTACATATCAATATTGTTTGGTATGTGGGCAAGCTAAGGATTTAAACTTTTCTCTTCTTGTTGTCCCTGATGATTTTAAGGCAAGAAATGAAACTGTTGCAGGGTTTGAGTCACTGTCCTGGTGGGTGATCAACAAGAATGTAGATTGGGTTAACTACATTTGTTATAATCAATGGAGATTTACAAATTATACAAAGAGTGCAATAAAGAGAATTGCAGGACAGTTATATGCCACAAGTAGGGTGGCCTGAGAAAATAGGATCTCCTAAGATATGATAAAGGAATGTATATATAACACTGGGTACCCGTTGCTGCACCTTCATCCCAAGAACACAGCTCTGGATGACATAATAACGAAGGCATTGCAAGGGCTTGGTGCCACCCTTGGCAATGAAGTGGCAGAAAAATCAGGAATAGATACTTCTGTCACTGGATGGTTGGAGTTCTGGTTTGGTAAATGGAAAGGGGTGACTGTATCCACATTTACTTCGTTGATAGTAGCAGCAGCAGCCTTGATGGCCACTGGTTGCTGTATTATCCCCTTTGTGAGGGGACTAGTAGAGTGATTGATAGAGAGAGCACTATTGAAGCAAGCACTAATGGAGCCATTACATTTGGATAAAATGATGGTATTAGAGGAGATGGGAGATAAAGAAAGTGAAGACGAGGGCGATGTCTATAAAAGTGAACCTTAAAAAGAATTGCAGAAATCAACAATGTATAAAAAAAGAAAAAGGGGGGAATTGTGGGAATCAAGTGTTGTTTCTGCATTAGAATTGTATAATATTATTTTTATTTTATGATCTCCGCTATCATAGTTCCCAGGAACACACTCTGTATATATGTGTATATATGTGTATTTTGTCATACACACTGCAAGAATATCCTGCACGAGAGCAAACCAGAGAACAAGTCATGGCATGCCCGAGGAAGCACCTGAAGAGACATTGGGAAGGCCTGACATCATCCCCCAGTGCTCTTTGTTTAACGATGATGACTTTAAAGAAAATCACCATATCAATAGGACAAGGAGAGCACCGAGACATCTTGGAAACAACAGGATGACTACTGACTGGCACCAGATAACAAATAAATTAACAAGTAAATAGCAAATGTAAACCTTCTGATAAGATTGTGAACTTGGAGTACCCAGCCATTGGGGAAACAGGGGAGGGGGGAGGCAAGGGGGAGAAAACAGGGTATAAAGGCTGTCATGTTGTGTCCATAGGAGCGCTCCTACTTGTGGGACGCCCGCCATTGCAATCGCGAATAAATTCTGCTTTTATCAGAGATACCGTCCTGACAAAATTACTTGGATTATTTCCAACAAGGCAGAAGCAGCGGGGGGAAGCAGCAGCGTGGTCGGCCTTGGGTAGCAAGCAGGTAGCGGAGGCAGTCGCGGAGCCAATCCTTGAGGAAGCAGCAGTGCTCAGGAGCCAATCCTTGAGGAAGCAGCAGCACTCAGGTAGCAGGCCCAGGAGAGTATGTCAGCATGCAGGTATCACTTCATGAGGAATCTGATAGTCAGGAATTCTCTGGTGATCAATCAGAGGTTCAGGCCCTGACTCAGCAGTTCCCATACACCTTGCCAGCAGATAAGAGGAAGCAGGGATGCACCAACTTATATCTTGCCTTCAAAGGATACAATGGTATCATCCCCCAGCCTCCCATACCAATCTGGAGCGGTTTGGCCACAGGCTAGATCTTCTGCCAGTGAACACTCCTGAGCACTCTCTTCCGCTCTTCTACAGAGCAAGCAGCTCTGGGGGAAGGGGCTTTCAAATGTTCCCAAAGGGATATCAATTGCCACACAGTTAGTACCCATCAGCTGCCTCCTTGACAAGTCACTCAGAGTCTTATCACAAGAAAAACCTCAGGAAGCAAGCTTTGAGCCAAAAAAAAACAAAGAAGGATTCTCACACCCCGTGGCTCAAAGATTGCTTGGAATAAAGCATAAGTGACCCTCCATGGTGGTGAGGAATAGAAAAGGGAGAAAATAAAAAGACAGCAAAGAAGCAGGGGGGGAAGGAGGAGGGGGGAGAAGGGAAAGATAATCCTTACACAATTACTGCAGTAGATTTCTTGGGCTTGGTTACAAATGTTGCCCTGATCTGTTGGACTTGTTCATCATCAGTCGAAGTGGTTACAAAGTACATGGAGGATACAACACATTGTATCAGTTGAATAAAACATGGAATCCTACAAGGTACAAACATAAGTGTTGCAACAACATGCAGTGGATAAAATAGGATACGTTTTGACCCATCGGCCACCTGGAAGCCAGGAATAGAAATCAACATCCAGGCCTGTTGGAAATAATCCAAGTAATTTTGTCAGGACGGTATCTCAGATAAAAGCAAAATTTATTCGCGATTGCAATGGCGGGCATCCTGCAAGTAGGAGCGCTCCAATGGACACAACATGACAGCCTTTATACCCTGTTTTCTCCCCCTTGCCTTCCCCCTCCCCTGATTCCCCAATGGCTGGGTACTCCAGGTTCACAATCTTATCAGAAGGTTTACATTTGCTATTTACTTGTTAATTTATTTGTTATCTGGTGCCAGTCAGTAGTCATCCTGTTGTTTCCAAGATGTCTCGGTGCTCTCCTTGTCCTATTGATATGGTGATTTTCTTTAAAGTCATCATCGTTAAACAAAGAGCACTGGGGGATGATGTCAGGCCTTCCCAATGTCTCTTCAGGTGCTTCCTCAGGCATGCCATGACTTGTTCTCTGGTTTGCTCTCGTGCAGGATATTCTTGCAGTGTGTATGACAAAATATACATATATACACCTATATACAGAGTGTGTTCCTGGGAACTATGATAGCGGAGATCATAAAAATAATATTATACAATTCTAATGCAGAAACAACACTTGATTCTCACAATTCCCCCCTTTTTCTTTTTTTATACACTGTTGATTTCTGCAATTCTTTTTAAGGTTCACTTTTATAGACATCGCCCTCGTCTTCACTTTCTTTATCTCCCATCTCCTCTAATACCATCATTTTATCCAAATGTAATGGCTCCATTAGTGCTTGCTTCAATAGTGCTCTCTCTATCAATCACTCTACTAGTCCCCTCACAAAGGGGATAATACAGCAACCAGTGGCCATCAAGGCTGCTGCTGCTACTATCAACGAAGTAAATGTGGATACAGTCACCCCTTTCCATTTACCAAACCAGAACTCCAACCATCCAGTGACAGAAGTATCTATTCCTGATTTTTCTGCCACTTCATTGCCAAGGGTGGCACCAAGCCCTTGCAATGCCTTCGTTATTATGTCATCCAGAGCTGTGTTCTTGGGATGAAGGTGCAGCAACGGGTACCCAGTGTTATATATACATTCCTTTATCATATCTTAGGAGATCCTATTTTCTCAGGCCACCCTACTTGTGGCATATAACTGTCCTGCAATTCTCTTTATTGCACTCTTTGTATAATTTGTAAATCTCCATTGATTATAACAAATGTAGTTAACCCAATCTACATTCTTGTTGATCATCACCCACCAGGACAGTGACTCAAACCCTGCAACAGTTTGATTTCTTGCCTTAAAATCTTCAGGGACAACAAGAAGAGAAAAGTTTAAATCAATCCTTAGCTTGCCCACATACCAAACAATATTGATATGTAATAATGTTTGTCACAAGAGATACATAAGTATTTACATCAAATGCTGCACTCATCAAATCAACATTTCTAACAGTTACAAGAGCCCACATTTCTGTCCTTAGATTCACAATTTTAAGGGTCCAGCTGATTTCAGTTCTCATTGTGTTCGAGGGACCTCCTTAACTCTAGTATGATGTATCCACAATGCTTTCACTGTTGTGTGGGATGTTAGCAGCACCTGGAACAGACCTACCCAGCTTGGTTCCAGGGGCAAATCTTAAAAGAGATTTGTTACATACATATTATCGAGCCATATCAAGGCCTTGGGCTCTAGTTCCTAGAACCAGTTTCTCCTTTTCTCAAAGCCATTCCTGCAGACTTATCACATGCTCAGTTAGTATTTTGCTCCCTACTTGGGTAGAAATTCCCTTTTGCACAACATAAGGCCTTCTGTACAGTATTTTGAAAGGACTTAACCCCTCTTTGGCTCTAGGTTTTGTTCTGGTACTAAGGAGAGCTAAAGGCAACAACTGTGATCAGGATAGTCCAGCTTCCTGGCCCAGTTTTACAACCTGTGATTTAATTAGACAGTTCATCTTTTCCCCCTGACCACTCACCTGTGGTCTGTGTGCTATGTGCAATTGCCAATTTATTCCCAATGCTTGCTGACCTGTTGGACAATCTCTGCAATAAAATGAATTCCCTGGTTCCAGTATTCCAATTCCGGAAGGGTATTGTTGCAGGACACCCAAACCTTGGAATAATCTCCTGCAAAAGTACCTTGGTTACTTCCTTTGCTCTATTGATCCTGCAAGGGAATGCTTCTGGTCACCCTGAAAGGGTATTGGTTAGAACTAGCATATATCAAAACCCTCATTTTTCCTGGCAGTTAAAAAAAAAATCAATTTGCAATTGTTGTCCTGGAAGGTTCCCTTTCCAACAAGCCCCACTTGTACCCTGTTCCTGGTACTAGGATTGTACAGTTACTTTCTGGTGTCTGTACCCCCCGTTTTATTATGTTCCCTTAGAACCAAATTCTATAAAATACTAACGGGCACAACAGTGTGTCCATCTGGGTATGCACCCATCTGTCAGCTTGCCCTCTTCCCTTCATTAATTAGATTCCTATCCTTTCTAGAGTACCTTATAGGTTCTGACTAAGGTTCAGGTATTTCAAGTTTACCGTCTGGAATTAAAGCCATTCACCAATTTCTTTTCCTTCAGCTGCCTGTTTTGCCACCTGATCCATCATCATATTTCCAGTTTCCTGTACAGTGTCACTCTTCTGATGTCCTTTACAATGTATAACAGCCATGATGTTCTTTGGTAGATTTACATCATGCTGAATTTGTTTTCCTTGTGTGTAAGCAATCCTTGCTCTTTCCAGATGGTACCACGAGTGGGTACCACCCCAAAAGCATATTTAGCATCCATCCATATATTTAAGGTTCTTGTCAAGGCAATTATTTCAGCCTTCTGAGTGGAAGTCCCCACAGGTAATGGTTTTGCTTCAATTACCCTGTCAGTAGCAGTTACTGCACGTCCTGCCTTACGGTTTCCTTGTCTTCACAAAACTGCTTCCGTCGATGAATCCAGGACTCTTCAGCATTGTCCAACGGTTCCTCCTGCAGCTCTGACCAACTGGCACAGACAGTCTCCATGCAGTCGCACACTGCTGGCTTGGAGGCAGCTCTGCGTTGGTGTTCTGGGTGTTCAGCAAGTTGCTTCCTTTTCTTTGATCAGTTGTGCTTTCTGTTGATAGCCATTTAAATCAAGAAATTCAGCAAGCTCACAGTCCATTGTACACAGTCCTTTGTTACTGTAGCATCCACGTACTGCAGTAAAGTTCCACTGTGAGATGGTGAACCCAAATCTCAGGCTCACGAGTTGACCAGTTCTCAAAAATCACAGGGCTGTTCTCACAACCCTGGGTATCACTGTGCAGTTATTATTACTTTTAATTTTTTTTTTTTCTTCTCTCCATATTTGAGTTTTCCTATTCAAAGGCAAATAATTTTAGACTTTCTTTTGCAAAACCAGGCAGAAAAAGGTGTACTTCAAGTCCAGAACGGTAAACCCCACCTACTTATTCCTTAACTTAGTTAATAAAGATATACACCATGTGTTGTATATATTCAACTTTTCTATTAATTGCCCTCAAATCTTGTACCAAACTATAGCTCTTGCCATCCAATTTTTCATTTGCAAGATTGGGTGTTGTATTTGGATTTCTATCCAATAAATAATCCAAAATCCAAAAAGTTATTTTTATTTCTTTTATCCTCCTACAATCTTGCATCCTCACAGGGCATTGCTTTACCCTGGTTGGGCTGGCTCCCATCTTTAACTTAACTTTCATTGGGCTGCATTTTTGGCTCTGCCAGGCATCCCTGATGCCTGCAATCCTGTGTATACCCAATGTAGGATTTACGTAACTTCTGGGAGTACAACATTGCTTTTCCCAGTTTGTGTTAAAGCCAGACTTAAAATTTTCAGTCCATTGCTCTTGCTTGACAAGTAGTTCCAATTGTCTCTACTGAATTTAATCTCTACATTCAACTATTCTAACATGTCATGCCCAAATAATCGTTTTGGAGAACCTGGCATGTACAAGAATTTATATATTCCTACTTGTTCTCCTAACCTGTATTTAATTGGTCCAAAATAAAAGTAAACTTCTCTTGCCAGTAGCTGCTACAACTATTACGAAAATCATCTACAGATAACATGTTAAGACGCACCCAGAGGTACCAGAAAATAAACCTCTTCAGCCTGCTTCCCCTGCTGCTCTCAGTCCTGGCAGGGTGGAACTCTCCCTGAGTCCTTCCAGGCTCCCCTTACCTCTTCTTCTAGGTAAGGACATCCCTGTTAACCTTGCTCAACTTTGCCTTCCTCAGTTTGTATTTCCCAAGCCCTTTTCACTTTCCAAACTCTCATCATCACAGCCATTACTAACATTGTATTTCAGTTTCACCCCCTTCTCTCCCAGGCTTCCAGTGCTCACACTGGATATCGGGTTTCCCCAGCTCTGCAGATGCCGGCTATTCTCACTTCCAATGTCCGTCCCATCCCCATTCACAAGCACTGCACCCTTCACATCACAGCGGGAGGCTCTGGCCCCCAGTTCTTTCTCCCACTCCAAGTTGTTCTTACAAGCCGCAGTGGGGGGGTGTGCGGGGATGTGTTCTCGTGCCGGCCCAACTCTAATATCCCAAACTCACTGTTTTCCTTAACCTTTTTGCCATTTTTTGTTTGTTTGTTTGTTTGTTTTTCCACAATTCCACTATTTGTACCCTCAACTGCAATTGCACATACCATTAACAATTGCAATTCCGCATACCATTAAAAACTGCATTTCCACATACCATTAAAAACTGCATTTCCACATAATTTCCACATACCATTAAAAATTGCATTTCCACATAATTTCCACGTACCATTAAAATTGCATTTCTGCATTTTCATATACCATTAAAACTGCATTTCCACATACCATTAAAAGATGCATTTACACGTAATTTCCACATACCATTAAAATTGCATTTCTGCATTTCCATATACCATTAAAACTGCATTTCCACATATCATTAAAAGCTGCATTTCCACATATTTTCCACATACCATTAAGACAGTTTCTCCTAGTGCCTTCAAAATCCACAAATCAACACAATTCCTCAACTTCCACAAACACCCAGCACTTGGTCTCATGATTAGGATACTCAATTATACAACTGGTCCCATCACTCCATTTACGTTCCTGGTTTCTTATTCAATATTCCCCCTGGCTCACCAACAATGCTTCTCCAGTGAGCCAAAATACAACCCAAGGGGTCTTCTCATATCACTTTAGACACCCCTTGTTCCATAACAGCCTCGTACACGACATAACAAAACACAACACCTTCAGGACATAAACATTTAACAATCACAAAGACAGTGACAATAATCAGTACAATTTATCCTCAGGATCCTTCCTCTCTCTGCCTCCCTCCAGAGCTCAACCTTCCCTCTGTATTCATTTCCCACACTTGCATAGCTGCCAACCTCCTTCCCCAATAATCAACATTTCAACGATAAACATAATTTCCATCCATGAGTACAAATTAGGCCCTAGAAATTGATCTAGTTGTTCTGCTACACTTATAGGATCCTCAGTTAAGGAATTTTTCTTGCAACTCCTAACTTCTCTTCTAGTAAAAACAGCAGGCATTACCGCACCTTTTTTTCCTTTGTCCTAAGACTGCCTTAAGAGGACAAAGTGAAGTATTAGTAAGGTTAGTATTAGAGAAAGGAAAACTATCCAGGTCCCATTCGCATTACTCCAACTCCCTCAGTAATTGAGAGCGCATCCTCTCTCCAGGACCCTGCACAGATCAGCAGCACCCACTTTCCTCCTCTGGAGAGGTCACCGCCGCTTTAGAAATTGCACAGCTTTAGAAATTAAAGGGGGGAAGTTACCTAAGGGATCCCATTTATGATCTTTCTGCTTCTCTTTCCCATTTCCTTTGAACTTGGACTCCTCGCGAGGAACATTTCTTTACTTCTTGCACTTACTAAGCGACCTAAGCCAATTCTGTTTCAGAAAAAGGAGTCTTACTGTTTACATATAAATACAAAGTCTGATAGGCCCAATTTTCTTCAGACTCCTATTTTGGTCAAAATCATGATTTTCCCTGTAGTGGCTCTCTACTGTATACAGTAGTTAAACATTTTTTTTTTCCTGTTCTTTTCCTAGTTTTGGGATTACTTTCCAATTTTGAAACACTTCTCCCAAGGGGCTGGCTCTCTCTAGGCACCATTCCGGGGACCTTTTTCCCCTGCTCTCGGGAACTCCTATTACCCATCCCTCCAGAATGCTACTGTGAACTCCCCAGCTCACAGGTTACCACACTCTGATTCTCGGATTTTGGGCCCAATCCCTCAGGAGTACTATACTCCTATCTCGGATTAATAGGGGTGTACTGCTGACACTTCGTCAAGTGCACAGGGTACCGCACACCAACAGCTCCCTCCCGAGACTCTTCCTTTCACCAACACAGCCGCTTCGTCCATCCCTGGCCGTGCCCCTCACGGGACAGCGGAACCGCAGGTCGGGACTCAGCACTCGCTTCGCACTGACAGCGAGTCTCAGTCACACACACTCAAAGAGTCTCAACCAACCCCCAAGGAAAGAGTTCAATGCCCTTACCTTGGTCCGGGCACGAAGTTACCGGGTCGCAATGGCCAACACCCGTGCCTACCTGCCCCTTGGCTTCTACAGAGTCCATCCTTTATGAAACAGTCTCGGATTTTTATCGGCCGTACCAAGGAGTCACCCCACCACCCAGACAGGACCGGTGAAATCAGCGGGGTGCACCTATCCTGTGCAGGGCAGTAGGGAAACTCTCAAAGAGGCGATAATTCTCCCGGACGAGCCCCCAAATTGTTGGAAATAATCCAAGTAATTTTGTCAGGACGGTATCTCTGATAAAAGCAGAATTTATTCGCGATTGCAATGGCGGGCGTCCTGCAAGTAGGAGCGCTCCTATGGACACAACATGACAGCCTTTATACCCTGTTTTCTCCCCCTTGCATTTCCCCTCCCCTGTTTCCCCAACGGCTGGGTACTCCAGGTTCACAATCTTATCAGAAGGTTTACATTTGCTATTTACTTGTTAATTTATTTGTTATCTGGTGCCAGTCAGTAGTCATCCTGTTGTTTCCAAGGTGTCTCCGTGCTCTCCTTGTCCTATTGATATGGTGATTTTCTTTAAAGTCATCATCGTTAAACAAAGAGCACTGGGGGATGATGTCAGGCCTTCCCAATGTCTCTTCAGGTGCTTCCTCGGGCATGCCACGACTTGTTCTCTGGTTTGCTCTCGTGCAGGATATTCTTGCAGTGTGTATGACAAAATATACATATATACACCTATATACAGAGTGTGTTCCTGGGAACTATGATAGCAGAGATCATAAAATAAAAATAATATTACACAATTCTAATGCAGAAACAACACTTGATTCTCACAGGCCTTTCCAGGTTTGGACAGGAACACGGGCTATTTTCAGTATACCCTGGGCAATTTGTTTAATAACTTTACCATTATCATCAATCTTTAGACAACAATTAGAATCATTCAGTTTGCCACAGACACCACTCGGTGATACCTCAGGAGTGGTGACATGAATGTTACATGACGAATTAAAGGTAGAAAGTGAAAAGAGACAACCATACATTTAGCAATTACCATACATTTAACAATAACCAATATTAATAAACAAATAAGTAAAACAAACGTAGGTATTTGTGTCAGCTGCTTTCCCAACCTAGGAACTCCCAGTGTAAGCCAGGATCCAGATGGGAATTTTTCAGTAGAGGTTGTGGTGTTTACGAATAGCCCTACAGTATTACACTTCAGTTAATTCACGAAAAGTGTATCTAGTCTAATTTGACAATATGTGGACTTGCCATGTAATGTTTTCTAAGATGATTTAGTGTTTCAAGAACTTTACACTAGAGCATTTCCAAAGCAATTCAAATGCTGAGAGATATAAATATTAGTTTGGCAAGTTCAAGTATTGTTACAGTCCCCAGAACTTTTCACAGGACAGTGAGTGCAGGATACCCCCACAGTACAAACCTTTAAAGAGGGGTAATCCCAGAAACATACACATCTCTTACTATAACTTAGACGCTTTCCAACAACCATGTTTTGGATGGAACTCTTGGACTGGTGTGACACTGAAAAGCATCAGTGCAAAAGGCTTTCTGATAGATTTCTTTTGTGACCACATCTAACAGATATTAGATGGGTCCCTTGATTCATTTCCCAGTTTGTTAGGAATTTGGAAACACTGAGGAGGAGTTACATGCAAATCATAATCAGTTTGGTAAAAAGGGGTGAAAGAAGGGGTCAAAAGAAATGGCATCACTGTGCAGGGAGTACCAGTAAGCCAGGATGACCTGTAAAAAACCCTGAACCCAGTTGTGAAGTTTAACAGATCCATGGACTGATACCAATCACCACCCATACCCATAACAACACAAAACATAACACTATTGCAACCAAAAAATGTAACTAAGAGATACATTCAGTATTCTAGCATGATTGAATCTTCAGTATTTCTGTCACAAAACACAAATAAATAAAGTCAGCTATTAGCCTTTTTGTGTTCTCTCAAGGTCCCATGGGGATCTTCTGTTAAATAAAACAATACACCGACTTGCCCTTTTTGGGCTTTGTTAATAGGGTAAAAAAAAAATACGAGGGAACAATCCAGCAAGTGTTGATTTCATATTCCTTTTTCGGGGTGTCTTTAGCCTTCCAAGCATATCTGTTAAGGGATCCTGTTAAGGTTAGGGAAACTGGCCTCAGGCTAGCTGAGTCAATTGACACAGTCTGTCCAGGGAGGTAAGAGTGCTTCCCTGGCTTATCAGCCACTGGGTCGTGACTCACAGGGATAACTGGCAAGAATGGTGAGGCCTTTGGCAGAAGGTGTTAAATCGAGGATCTTGCTTCCCTTTGTTGTGAGCTTTCTAATGCAAGCACCCTACACCGCCCCCACCCTGCTCACTTGGGAGGGGCGAAGACATCAGTTTTCTAATGGCTTGTGTTAACGGTTTATGGGCTGGTCCGGCCCAGTTCCGTGACCAGCAGGGCGGTCACGGTCTGCGGGTCCGCGCCTCTGGGAAAGGGGAAGCAGGGGACCCCAAAATACTTGAAAACAACAGCACTGATCTGAGTTGAAACAAATGATTTTACTAAATATAGTATTAGTAAAATACAATGAGAGAGAGAGAGAGAGAGAGAGAGAGAGAGAGAGAGAGAGAGAGAGAGAGAGTCTGTTTGAATTGTATAGACCTCACCACAATGCTGGGGTGAGAAGTGCAGTCCAGTTGAGTGACTGAAGTACAGACGGCGAAGCGCAGACGGCGAAGAAGAAAGATCAGGTGACCTTGCTTGGAGTTATATCCCCTTGCTGACCACAAAGTCTCCTGGGGAAATGTAGTTCTTCTCCGACGGACGAACATTCGGCAGATATCAAACCCCACTCCCAGTGCATTACATGATGCTATGGTGTGGAATACAGATGACCAAAAATGATAAAACCATGACAGCTTGGAGAACCGTTCAGGTTCCCTGGGAGAGACCCTAGGACCTGGGGTTTTGCTTTCCTCGAGATTCTGGAGCTTTTGTTCTGGCCACCAGTTAACTAATTTCTCTAACCTGACAGTGGGTAATCCATTCATCAAATCTTGTGGAATACCCTTTTGCCAGCCCAGTGTCCAGAGACAATTACGTTTATGATCAATATTTTGCCTACCTGTTTTTACTGACAATGAGACCCTTCCAGTCCCACTGAGCTTTGGGCTAGGAGGCCTGGGGGCAAGGCTGACTGCTGCAAGTCTTACTTCCCTTTGTGAGAATCAAGTGTTGTTTCTGCATTAGAATTGTATAATATTATTTTTATTTTATGATCTCCGCTATCATAGTTCTTTTTGGGAGTCCCTCTACTTAACTTGGGGAAGATCTCTGATAAGTTTACATCACTTATCGCATAGATGAACCTTCCCAGGAACGCATACTCTGTATATAGGTGTATATATGTATATTTTGTCACATACACTGCAAGAATATCCTGCACGAGAGCAAACCAAAGAACAAATCATGGCATGTCCAAGGAAGCGGCTGAAGAGACATTGGGAAGGCCTGACATCACCCCCCAGTGCTCTTTGTTTAACGATGATGACTTTAAAGAAAATCACCATATCAATAGGACAAGGAGAGCACCGAGACGTCTTGGAAACAACAGGATGACTACTGACTGGCACCAGATAACAAATAAATTAACAAGTAAATAGCAAATGTAAACCTGATAAGATCGTGAACCTGGAGTACCCAGCCATTGGGAAACAGGGGAGGGGGGAGGCAAGGGGGAGAAAACAGGGTATAAAGGCTGTCATGTTGTGTCCATAGGCGCGCTCCTACTTGTGGGACGCCCGATGTTGCAATCGCGAATAAATTCTGCTTTTATCAGAGATACCGTCCTGACAAAATTACTTGGATTATTACCAACACCTTGGCTCAAATTTAGTGGAGGAAGAAACCACTGGCCCATATTTCCTTCCATAGTTAATTAACTCTTGGGCAACTTCTCACCACGTCCATGCTTTGTTTCCTGACTGCAGATGGTTGGGGGTTACAGTTCCTTCTAACACTGGCCGGGCTCTCTCTCCCTGAGGCATTACGGGCTCTCTCTCCCTGAGGCATTACCTGCATTTTTCCTTGCAGTTGAATACCTATAGGTTTTAACGACTCTGGAAGCCCCCTAATTAGAGGGGTCATTCTTTCAGGATCGACAGGCATCATCATAGGTGATTCATGGTACAGCTGCAGCTTTCTATCATACATCATTTGGAGACAAGCAGCCTTTTGAACACTCTCTAACTGATCAGTTGTTCCAGTAATGGCAAGAGGGTCTCCCCGTTCTAAAGGGTTGAGACCACCTGCCCAATAGGCAGCCCTTTGTGTTAATGACCAGGGAGCACGACTGTTGCCAGTAGTTAAAAATACTCCTGGTCCCCAATAACCTTCTGCTTCCTTTTCTGTTAACCAAATCTGGTCGTCACCAGTGAGACTCACCCTCCATACATATTCTGTCTCTGATTCCTTTGGAGAGCGGCTGAAATCTTTCTTCAATTTCGCTATATCAGTGGCTGAGAAGGGAATTTCCTTAACATTCATTAGAGGATCTAGATCCTCACTGTTATCGAACGTGCATTCAGTTTTTAATCAAAGGATGCAATGGGGCTATTGGAGTTTCTAATTTATCTAGCCTTTCCTTCATTCCTGGTAGTTCCACCTGAGGAAAAGTTTTTTCTCGAGGCAAACTGTGGGTGACGGTATGGCTGGCATGCTTACACGTTAGCAGTTCCTTAAAAGCCATTTGCAACAAAGCCGAATTACGTTTCTCTCTAATTGTTCCTCGAGATTAACTATTTGATTCTGCAGAGTTTTTACCAATTCTTGTATAACTCTAACCAATTCCTGTAGTGCTTCTATGGTTTGGAGTTCTGCCAAATGCTTTTCATTTCGGAACTCCACGGCAGCTTTTAAAGCAGCCCCGAGTACAGCACAAATAAACGATTTTCCTTTTCCAGCTCGTGTACGAGCCTCATTCTGTAAGACACTAATGCGGTCCGAAACACTCTGCAAATTATGCCAATTCTGGCGTGCCCAGTCCACCCCTGATAAAGAGGGACGAGCACCATGCTTGTCTAAAAGGTCAAATAACACATCTTCACTTTTCATACTGGCAATACTGTTACTCATTTCTTAATACAATGAAAGATCTACACTAAGGAAGGAGGAGGTACACGTATTCAAAAGCTCAGTTACTCCTCACTGCTCCTCCCAGGGAGATACACCACACCTAAACAAATGCAAATGCTCCAGTCACTCCTCCCTTACTTTGGGGGAGCACAAAAAAATGCGAAGCTAAAGCAACACTTTCTAGGTTTCAATAGAGTAAATATAATTTCTTGGAGAGGCACACACATTTAAGTAACAAAATATCACTTACTCACTTCCCCAAGAGGTGCGTGCATACAGACACACACACACAAAAAAAAAAAAAGTTCAAGGTTTGCACTTCAGTTACCAAATAACCAAAATAACCAGAGAGGTCTTCCTGAGGAGGCACACACGTATTAGACAAAATGCAAGTATTCAAAATACGTCCCCGAGAGGTACACACATAAAAGGTAAAGTTTCAGAATACGGAGCGGTATTCCTGGAGAAGGACTCATGTCTAAATTTTCAAAACTATCACTCCTTGCAACTCCAGGAGGTGCACACAGAAAAAAAAGGTTTCAAACTATATCTGGAAGGACAACACTGACAGCGGGTATCCTGCCGACTACGCCATTAAATAAATGTCTTGCTCCAATTTATAGGAGGGAAATGAGGTTCTTTTATTATCTATATACCCGGTGTGAGATTAAGAAACAATGGTTCAAATGTTGGTCCAACCAGTTTATTACACATCTTAATTAGGGAAATGGGAAAAGGGAGGGCAGACACTATTATGAATTAGGGTAATGGGGAAGGGAAGGAGGGCAACAGAAAAAATAGAAAAGAAGAAGCAAGGAGTCTTTATAGGCAGCAAGAGGGACATAGTCACCACCATGGATCCAGCAAGGTTTGTAGTTCTGTCTTTGGTCCTCAGTAGTGGCGGGTCGTCAGGCATTGTTGTTCTATTGATGACGAAGGTCAACGACCATGGTGATGATGGCCCTTTTTCAATGCTTCAAAATGGTTGAATCAGCTATCTTTGGAGTGACAGCTCAAACCCAAGGTGGTTGAGTCAGTTCTCCTTGCGGTGGCAGCTTCTGGCTCTGGGGCCTCAGCAGGAAACTCCTTTGCTCTTATCTTTCTGGCCTTGCCAGCAGATAAGAGGAAGCAGGGAGGCACCAACTTGTATCTTGCCTTCACAGGATACAATGGCATCATCCCCCAGCCTCCCATACTAAGCTGGAGCGATTTAGTCACAGGCCAGATCTTCTGCCAGTGAACACTCCTGAGCACTCTCTTCCGCTCTTCTACAGAGCAAGCAGCTCTGGGGGAAGGGGCTTTCAAAAGTTCCCAAAGCGATATCGATTGCCACACAGTTAGCACCCATCACTTGCCTCCTTGACAAGTCACTCAGAATCTTACCACAAGAAATACCTCAGGAAGCAAGCTTTGAGCCAAAAAAAACAAAGGATACTCACACCCCTCCACTGCCAGTTATTCTGTTCCACTGCTGTAACCAACCCCATAAGGCATTTGCCACTATCCATGAGTCAGTAGAAAGATAAGGCATCGGCCACCTCTCCCATTCAGCAACATCTAAGGCCAGTTGGACAGCCTTTACCTCCGCAAATTTGCTCGATTCTCCTTTAGCTTCAGCAACCTCTGCAACTTGTCGGGTAGGGCTCCACACCACAGCTTTCCACCGGCGATGCTTCCCCACAATACGGCACAATCCATCAGTGAACAGAGCAAATTTCATTTTCTGGTAGTTCATTGTATGGTGGGGCCTCTTTAGCACATGATACTTCTCCTGGCGATGTTCCAAACTTTTTACTTTCAGGCCAGTCCATGATCACCTCCAAGATTCCTGGATGGCTGAGGTTCCCCATACGTGCACACTGCGTAATCATCACAATCCACATAATCCAAGTGGCATCAGTAGCATGATGGGTGGAGGGAACCTTTCCCTTTAACATCCAGTTCAGCACTGGCAGTTGAGGTGTCAGAAGGAGCTGTGTTTCAGTAACGACTACTTCAGAAGCAGCCCGAACCCCCTCATACGCAGCTAAGATTTCCCTTTCAGTTGGAGTGTAGCGCTCTTCAGACCCTCTATACGCCCGACTCTAGAATCCCAGGGGTCGGCCTCGGGTCTCTCCTGAGGCTCTTTGCCACAAACTCCAAGTGGGGCCTTTCTCTCCAGCAGCAGTGTAGAGGATGTTCTTTATACCCTGTCCCGTCTGTACTGGCCCTAGGGCCACAGCACGGGTTATCTCCTGCTTAATCTGCTCAAAAGCCTGCTGCTGCTCAGGACCCCACACAAAATCATTCTTCTTCCGCATCACCTGATAAAGGGGGCTTACAATGAGGCTGTAGTTTGGAACATGCATTCTCCAAAAACCCACTACGCCCTGAAAAGATTGTGTCTCTTTCTTATTCGTGGGCAGGGACATGGCAGTGATTTTGTCGATCACATCCATTGGGATGTGACAACATCCATCTTGCCACTTTATACCTAGGAACTGAATTTCCTGGGCAGGTCCTTTCACTTTATTTTTCTTAATAGCAAAACCAGCATGCAGGATGATGTCGATTATTCTCTCTCCTTTCTTGTAAACTTCCCCTGCTGTATTGCCCCACACAATATTGTCATCAATGTACTGTAAGTGCTCAGGAGCACCTCCCTGTTCCAGTGCAGTTTGGATCAACTCATGGCAAACGGTTGGACTATGTTTCCACCCCTGGGGCAAACAATTCCAGGTATACCAAACGCCCGTCCAGTTGAAAACCAATTGAGGCCTACATTCTGCGGCCAGAAGAATTGAGAACAAGCCATTAGCAATGTCAGTGTTGGCATACCGCTTGGCTGCTTGATGTGCAGAAATCAAACTCTATAACCACAGAGTAGTAATAATGCACGTATGTTTTATCAGTGCTGCACACACACTGCATGCAGGGGGGATATTCCCACCTCACCTGCATACCGGAGGGCGAGAAAGGCACATACTTAAAGAGCAAGCTTCTTACTTAAGCATTAGATGTACAAGAAAAGGCTGGGTTACTACAGTGAGTCCCCAAAATGATTCACATCCCTCCTTTGCCCCAAGTCTCAGCTCTTTTACACATGCATCTCTCTCAGTGCTCTATCCAATTAAGGTCATTGTGTTATTTTCTTGAAATTGGGTTCGGAGGGAGGATGTTTGGCTGGCTCTGGTTGGTCATCTCATTGGTCACAACTCCATTCACGAATCCGCTGCTTTTTTGTTAATTTGTGGTTTGCTGTTTTAGTCTATCGTCTCACATTCCAGAGATAGGGGAGCTAATGATGTTATTTGGAAAAACAGGAGACCCACTATCTACACTAATTTTCTACGTCTGTAGAACAGCATCTGCTATCAGCAGAGATAACCTGGCTTAGCCAGGTCAAATTTGCAGCTGCCCATTCAACACCCCATGAAGGCACATAAGTTTAACCTAACTTAATTTCCTTAATTCATGCTTTTGACTCCAGATCATACTCGATTTCTAGCATGTCTGGTACAGCAGCAGTCATTGGGGGTACGACTTCATTCAAGATGCGGTAGTCCACCAGCCTGCGTTCTCTGATGGCTTTTATTCACTGGCCATATGGGGCTGTTAAAAGGTAAGTTTTGCTGATCACTTGTCGTGAGTTAGCAACACGACAGGGGGTTCTCATGCTACGAAGATTACTTTATTGCTGTGACAATCATGATCATGATGATCCTTCTACTTCTCAAGCAAGCCTTTTTATATTCTAACACACATATTCAGCACATTTCCACTAACAATCCATTGTCTAGAAAGCAAGCAAATTCCATAACAAGTCTTCATAATCAGCAGAGAGTTTATCTTATGGCTAGATACAAAACATCCCTGTTTATTCAGACCTTCTGTCTCACAGAATCACAGAATTGTAGGGGTTGGAAGGGACCTCCAGAGATCAAGTCCAACCCCCCTGCCAAAGCAGGTTCCCTACAGCAGGTCACACAGGTAGGCATCCAGGCAGGTCTTGAACATCTCCAGAGAAGGAGACTCCACCACCTCCCTGGGCAGCCTGTTCCAGTGCTCCGTCACCCTCACTGTAAAGAAGTTCTTGCGCACATTTGTGCGGAACTTCCTATGCTGCAGTTTCCGGCCGTTTCCCCTTGTCCTGTCTCCACTCACCACTGAAAAGAGTCCGGCCTCGCCATTCTGCCCCCCACACCTTACATATTTATAGACCTGGATCAGGTCCCCTCTCAGTCTCCTTTTCTCAAGGCTGAACAGACCCAGTTCACTCAGCCTTTCTTCATAAGAAAGATGCTCCAGGCCCTTCACCATCTTCGTGGCCTTCCGCTGGACTCTTTCCAAGAGATCCCTGTCTTTTTTGTACTGGGGAGCCCAGAACTGGACGCAGTACTCCAGATGAGGTCTTACCAAGGCAGAGCAGAGGGGGAGGATCACCTCCCTCGACCTGCTGGACACGCTCTTTTTAATGCACCCCAGTACGCCATTGGCCCTCTTGGCCACAAGGGCACACTGCTGGCTCATGGCCAACCTGTTGTCCACCAGGACACCCAGGTCCCTCTCCGCAGAGCTCCCCTCCAGCAGGTCATCCCCAACCTGTAGTAGTGCATGGAATTATTCCTCCCCAGATGCAAGACTCTACACATGCTTTTGTTAAACCTCATCGTTTTTTTTTTTGTTTTTGTTTTTTTTTTTTTTGCCCAGCTCTCCAGCCTGTCCAGGTCTTGCTGAATGGCAGCACAGCCTTCAGGCATGTCTGCCAATCTACCCAACTTCGTATCATCAGCAAACTTGCTGAGGGTGGCCACTATCCTCTCATCAAGGTCATTGATGAAGATGTTGAACAAGACCAGACCCAGCACAGACCCCTGAAGAACACCGCTAGTTACAGGCCTCCAACCGGACTCTGCACCACCAACAATGACCCTCTGTGCTCTGCCAGTCAGCCAGTTCTCAACCCACCTCACTGTCTACTCATCTCCCACACTTCCTCAGCTTTGTTATAAGGATGTCGTGGGGGACAGTATCAAATGCCTTGCTGAAATCAAGGTAGACTACATCCATTGCTCTCCCCCCATCCACCCAGCCAGAGACAACATCATAGAAGGCTACCAGGTTGGTCAAGCACGATCTCCCCCGGTGAACCCGTGCTGACTACTCCTGATAACCTCCTCTTCTTCCAGTTGTCTGGAGATGACATCCAGCACAAGCTGTTCCATCACCTTTCCAGGGACAGAGGAGAGGCTGACTGGCCTATAATGGTCAACTGGTCTCTTTTCCAGAGCTTCATTATCAGTGAGTCGACATTCAATGAGGACGAGCTGACCTCTCCATCTCCAACAATCACTCCCCAATTCTCTAGATGACAAACCAACTTACAAATGAGAAACAAGGAATCCCTGTTGGTGCAGTACTGCCATCTGTGCACCATTTTGGTCAGAGCAGCCAATGGGCAGAACTGCGAGCTGTGTGGATGGCTATAACCAAGGAACCCGGTGATGGTAACCTGAACATCTGTACAGATGGTTGGGCTGTGTACCGGGGCTCACTCTTTGGATGGCACAGTGGGCCACCCAGGAATGGACTATCCACACCCGACCAATCTGGGGCAAAGACATGAGGTTAGACATATGGAATACGGTCAAATACAGGACTGTACGTGTCTACCATGTTACTGGTCATCAGCCCCTACAGTCACTGGGAAACTATGAAGCCGACACGCTGGCCTGAGTTCGATGGATTGAGAATTCACCATCTGAGAACATTGCCCGTTGGCGTGAGAATCCTTCCTTGTTTTTGGGCTCAAAGCTTGCGTCCTAAGGTTTTTCTTGTGATAAGACTCTGAGTGACTTGTCAAGGAAGCAAGTGATGGGTGCTAACTGTGTGACCATCGATATCGCTTTGGGAACTTTTGAAAGCCCCTTCCCCCAGAGCTGCTTGCTCTGTAGAAGAGTGGAAGAGAGTGCTCAGGAGTGTTCACTGGCAGAAGATCTGGCCTGTGACTAAATCGCTCCAACTTAGTATGGGAGGCTGGGGGATGATGCCATTGTATCCTGTGAAGGCAAGATACAAGTTGGTGCCTCCCTGCTTCCTCTTATCTGCTGGCAAGGCCAGAAAGATAAGAACAAAGGAGTTTCTGCTGAGATCCCAGAGCCAGAAGCTGCCACCGCAAGGAGAACTGACTCAACCACCTTGGGTTTGAGCTGTCACTCAAAGGAGAGCTGATGCGACCACTTTGGATTTGAGCTGTCACTACAAAGACAGCTGACTCAACTGCTTTGAAAGCATTGAAAAGGGCCATCATCACCATGGCCGTCATTAATCACTCTTCCCGTCGTCAATAAAACGCTGCCTGACGACCCACCACTACTGAAGAACAAAGACTGAACTATGTACCTCACTAGATCCATGGTGGTGACTATGTCCCACTTGCTTCCTATAACGACTCCTAGCTTCTTCTTTTTCATCTTTTCTATCGCCCTCCTTCCCATCCCCATTACACTAATTCATAATAGTACCCATCCTCCCCTTCCCCACTTCCCCTGATTAAGACTTGTAATAAACTGGTCAGACCCAAATTTGAACCGTTGTTCTTAATCTCACACCAGGTATATAGATAATAAAAGAACCTCCTCTCCCTCCTGTAAATTGAAACGAGACAGTTGGTTACATCAGAAGCTATGGCAAGCGGCACAGAAGACAATGTGGGCAGCTACTAAAGCATGGGGACTGCCTATACAACTATCCGATATTGTCCAAGCATACCAAAATTGCAACACATACACCAAAACGAGACCGAGATCATTGCCCAAAACAACAGCCCATCTTGCTAGGGGACACAATCCTCTCCAGCAATAGCAGGCCAATTACATCGGGCCCCTTCCTTACTCTGAGAAGACAAGATATGCCCTGACCTGTGTTGACACTGCAAGTGGGCCACAGCAGGCCTATCCCGTACTGAAAGCAAACCAGGCATATACCATCAAGGCACTCACTAAACTGATGCCTGCCTACAGGACACTTCAAGTCATTGAGAGCGACCAAGAGACTCATTTTACTGGTACAATAATACAGCGTGGGGCAAAAGAAAATAACATCGAATGGCAGTTCCTAACCTGAATGAAAGACCCCAAAGCAACAGACCCAGCACCCAAAGAATGCCGCAAACAATACAGACCACCCCACTAAGGATCCAAATCTTGGGCACTAATCATCAGTTAAGACACCAGATTGGTAACAAAAATAATTTTCTGCTCCCTGCCCCTGAGAATTTGGGTCAGGCTGTCTATAAAACAAAACGGCCTTAGAAGGTGCAGGCAGGACCCTTGAGATATAACCTACTTACACCTTAAAAAAAAAAAAAAAAAAAACAAAAAAAAACAAACACAATCAACAGATGTTAAGGGAGTTAGACAAAGGGAACAATGAAAACAAAAGAAAATAAATAGAAAGCTTACCCTCATGCTGGGCTCACCGACAAAACACCAGAAAAGTCAATCTCCAGAAAAGATCATTCCCCCGGTAGCCAGCTCTTAAATAGGTCTAGAAGGGGTGGAGCCAGGCTCCCCCCCTTCTTGCAGCACAGGTAAATTGCCTTCACCTGTGCTCCTCTGGCTGACTCATGGCTCGCCTCAGGTGATCAATCAGAGGTTCAGGCCGTGACTCAGCAGTTCCCATACAGAGGAGATTGTTAGAGGTGGGAGGTTCAGTAGTCCCTCCAGTAATAAGTATATGGCCTACTGAGATTGTGGTCAACACTCCGATTTTCATTGCTAAAGGGACCCCCATCATGTCCCTGTGGCAGATCAGGATACCTCCTTTCGTGCCTGGTATATTTATGCAGCTGCAGACATCCGTCCAGAAGGTGTGCTACAGGCAGCCAGGATATGTCCCAGTACAAGCGGAAGTGTTGACCCAAGACAGAAATACGGCCTGTATCTTGCCCTGGAGAGCAGACCTTCCCCTCCTGGTACCTGTGAAACATCTGTATTACTCCCCGTGAGTCTGTGAGCCTTCGGAATCCCCGGAAGGAATGAAATGCCATCAAGCGTTCCAGTGTTGATGTCAGATCACATACAACACCCAGTGATGGTCTACATGGGACTGATGGAACATAGAACAGACCTGTACCTCACAGCCGCATGTCTCCAGTCACATCATCGAGCACTGGCCCATAAAACAACATGGACATTCGCTGATCATCACTCGTCTTGAATTGTACCAACATGCATCACGATGAAAACTGTATAAGCATCACAATATAGCAGATCTCTGTATTAGGGAAGGCTTACCCTTTAGTCAACCTGATCATTGGTTCACGCCATGAAGGGGTGGAGTGTATGGGAACTGCTGAGTCAAGGCCTGAACCTCTGATTGATCACCTGAGGCGAGCCATGAGTCAGCCAGAGGAGCACAGGTGAAGGCAATTCACCTGTGCTGACAGAAGGGGTGGATTTCCAGAAAGAAATCCTTTCTTAGTGGCAGTCAGCTCTTAATTGGGGTCTAGGGGAGGTGGAGCCAGGCTCCACTCTTTCTGTCAGCACAGGTGATTTGCTTTCACCTGTGCTCCCGTGGCTGACTCATTGCTTGCCTCAGGTGATCAATCAGAGGTTCAGGCTGTGATTCAATAGTTCCCATACACTCTTTCCCTTCACAGTATGAACCAATGATTGTGTTAACTAGAGGGTGAGTCCTCCCTGATACAGAAATCTGACACCTCACGATGCTTATACAATTTTCCTGTTGCAATGTCTGTTGACACTATTTTAAGACAAGTGATGATTGGTGAAAGTTTGTGGTCTTTCACAGGCCAGTGCTCGATGGTGTTACTGGAGGTACAAAGTTGTGAGGTACAGTCCCATCCTATGCTCCATCAGTTCCATGTAGAACATCACTGAGTGTCACACATGATCTGATAGCAGCACTGGAATGCTTAGATGGCATTTTGCTCCTTCCAGTGATCCTAGAGGCTCAAAGACTCACAGAGTAATGCAGATGTTTCAGAGGTACCAGGAAAGGAAGGTCTACCCTCCAGGGCAAGATACAGGCCATATTTCTATCCTGGGTCAACACTCCTGCTTGAACTGGGGCATACCCTAGCCACCTGTACCATACCTTCTGGCCTGATATCTGCGGCTGCATAACTATATCAGGCCCCAAAGGAGGAGTCTTGATCTGCCATAGGGATGTGATGGAGGTCCCTTTAGCAATAAAGATTGGAGTGTTGACCACAATTTCAGTAGGCCACATACCTATCATCGGAGGGACTACCGAGCCTCCCACCTCCAAAAATCTCCCCAGATTGGTAATTTTCATTACCAAGCTGGGGTCCTACCTGATTATCAGTGCCTGTAATTTGGATCCTGTGTGGGAACTGCTGAGTCATAGCCTGAACCTCTGATTGATTACCTGAGGCAAGCAATGAGTCAGCCAGAGGAGCACAGGTGAAGGCAGTTCACCTGTGCTGCCAGAAGGGGTGGAGCTTGGCTCCACCTCTCCTAGACCCTTTTAAGAGCTGGCTACGAGTGGGGAAGGATGTTTTCTAGAGATCTGTTCTGCTTGAGTTTTGTAAGTGAGCCTGGGATATGGTTAAGCTTTTTATCTATTTTCTTTTGGTTGTTATAATCTGCTTTGCCTAACTCTTTTGTTTATTTTGTAATTTTAGCATTTTAGTATTGATTGTTTATGCATCCTGTCATGTATTTGCCAGATCAGTTTGTCTTTTCTTGTGCCGTTGTGGGTGCAGATGTGTGTTTTAAAGCTGTTACTTTTTGCTCCTTCCCCCAGTGATCTTTTCAAGGGAGGAATGTATGTGAACTAACACATCAACCAGACTGCTTCTGATAGCGCTTACAAACAACATTCTTTCACAGACTAGTACTATCCCTATTCTTTAACCACAGACAAAATGTTCCCTTGTATTGTGAGTTCTGAGGTACGTCCCTTTAGCACAACATTTTTTTTTTTTTTTTAATGCAAAAACTATATTTTATCTCCCATGCTGCAGACCCAGTGGCTAGGGCAGGATGGGGGGGCTCCAGGATTACTTCAGTGACCCACACACAGCCTTTGCCCCGAGAGGACCCAGGGATGGAATGTGCTGAGAATCTGCTGGGGCCTCACTGAGCAGCAGTGACACTGTAGCAACAACTGCACTGAAATGGTCTCTCCTTCTGTGTGTCTGAAGGAAAAAGCTATTGGAGAAGGGCTGTCTACCCAGGTCTCCTTATAAATGGTACTTTACATTTTCTTAACTTTGTTATTTTAGAGTTTAACGTTTAGGGTGACCGACTGTTTTCTTCTGTAACAACCAGTTTCCTGGTTAATCGGGAAAAAAATCAGGTGTTGAAAGTCATGCCTGCCTAGTTACAGGGGGTAGCTCCAGGACGAGCCTCAGGTACGTGCAGGACAGAGTCTGCAGCCCTTCCTGAACATTATTGTAGAACATAAATCCATTTACTTTTAGTATAATGTCCATTTGTTACATTCAAATCCTGCAAACTTCCTGGACTCAGCGATTGCTGCCATTGGTAATGGGGCAATGTGCTGAGGTTTTTGTTGAGGCTGCAAATGATTCCAGGTGGTGCCTGGTGCAGTGCCACTGGTGGGGGCCACGTGTAGCCCTGGTGCTGCACACTGCTCCCTGAGGCACTCCCACATGGTGTAGTGGTGCCCTGCATATTGTCTGTAAAATTTCTTATCATAAACTTGGTATGGGCGCTACTAATCTGCTACACTTATCCTAAAGCCACGATCCGATGAAGTGATTCACATGTGAAACTTCATGTTCCAGGGCTCACACTGCACACTTGTAAATAGAGAAAATTTCATGGATGCCTATGGAATTAACATCTGCCTGCTTTGCAGCAAACAGCTGCTTGTCAAAGGAGGGAGCAGCCAAAAATACAGTGGAGACTGCACTATTCCATGTCTGCATTTTGTTGTGCTATACACCTGTAGCACTGGAGCACTGCTGGCTCGAGCAGGCCATGGTCCTGTGTTGCGTTGGCCCTACACTTGGCTCCAGGGTTGTGTAGAGTAGGAGGACTGCAGCAGCATGCACTACCTGCTCCTTTGTGTGCTGAAAGGCATAACGGGGAGTGGGCCTCAGGCGCCCAAACCCGGGGAGGGTAGGGGAAGGCCCCTGGCTACTGCTCCTTGCCCTAGGGTGCCTTCCAGCAGGGCCGCAGCCGTGCAGGGCCCCGAGGCGTGGAGCCCGGCGTTGCCCGTGGACACGGTGGGAACGGGGCCTGCCCTGACCTTAGTGCGAGGGCTCGGTGCGGTACTCCTGGCTGGGGTGGGCTCCGTGGCTGCTGCGCTGTGGCGTGTGTTGGCAGCGGAGGGCCGCAACCCATCTGGCGCCTCCCCCCCGCCCTGCTCTCGGTCGACCGTGGAGCACTGGGGCTGTGCAGTCCTACCCGCCCCCGGCTCGCTTCCAGAGCTGCTCCGCCGGGAATCGCATGGAGCGTTTCCCCCCTCTGTACGGGCCGCGGCTCCCCCTGCTTCCTGTAGAGCTGCTGCCATTATGCTCTGCTGTCTCCTGGCCAGGCCTCGCGGCGGGCGGGTGGCTGGGGCGGTGCAGACCATAGCCATGCCCGGCCGGGCCCGGGCCGCAGCAGGTGTGTGTGCATGGGGGTGGAGGTTGCATGCGGTGGGGGTCGCCTTCTCCCAGCCTCGCAGAGTGCGGCCTGCTCTGCACAGCGGGGCCTCGGCTCTGGGGTGTCGCGGCGGCGGCGGCATCTGTTTGTCGCTTCTCCCCCTTCCTCCTTTACCGTCTCCACGGGGCCCCTCCCCTGCCTGAGGCTCTATAGGGCCGCCGAGGGGCGAACGGGCCAGGCGGGGGATGGGCTAGGGGAGGGGTTTCTGTGCTGTTCACGTGTGGGGTTGTCTATGTGGAGCAGCCGGGGCTAAGGCGGCACAAGAATTTGGCAGCGTTCCCCCAGAGTGGGGTGCAGATGAGGGTTGTGGGGTAGGTGCCAGCTCTCGGTGCTCTCCACGGAGAAGGGACTGCGGGTCGTGCTGACTTCTGCTCACAGTTACAGGTGCAGTCGCAGAGGGGCTCGGTGGTGCCACCAAGTTAGCAGATCCCGGGAGGAGAGGGAGAGAGCCTCGTAAATAGCCTTCCTACAAGACAGCAGTGAGATGGGGATTGTCACATAGTGAAGGTAGTTATGGGTTGTGGAGTGCAAGGCTGAGTAGCCATAGCTGAGCAGAGCGAGCAGTGCTGTGTGGGGCAGCCATTGGCCCCGCTGGAGGACAGGCAGGGATGTGGGTAGCAGCACTGCTCTGGGCATGGCAGGAGCACCATGGGAGCCGTAGCCTTGGCCCTAAGGGCTGCATGCAGCACTGGGACAGGACCAGCAGCCATTTTGGTGGGGTGGGCCCTGGCCTCCTGTGGCTGTGGGGCCATTAGGCGTGGGGTGCTGCATGCTGCTCAGTGCCTCAAGGAAGGCCGAATAGCAAAAAGGAAAAATAAAACAACAAAGCATCTCAGCAGTCAACTCAAAGTTGTTAGGAGGGGGCCAAGGCATAGCTTTGCAGGCATCTCTTGCTGTGGAAATGGATTTTGTGAGGGGAGGGTGGTGCATGCATGGGTAATCTCTGTAGTTAATGCAGTGCAGAGAAGGAAAAATGCCACTGAGTGGCCCCAGATGTGGGAGCAGAGGGGAGGGCAGGCAGGAGTTGACCCTGCATGGCTGCCCCACAGCCATGGGCACGAGGGCAGAGGTGATGCTGCTCCCCATAGACCAGGGGAGCAGAGCAGCAGCCCTGGGTAGCAGCTGTTTCCCTGTGCTGTGGCCAAGCTTGCCTGGTGCTGTAAGAGAGATTCTGTGCGGATTTTTATTGCTGTCTCTTAGCTACAGCCAGGCATGCAAACAGCTTTCAGCCAGGTTGTGAGAGGTAAGTGGGGGAGGAGAAGAGGGGAGTGGGGGGGCACAGAGCGAGGGGCGGTGGGATGGGGTTGGGGCTCAGTCGGCCCCGCAGAGGCAAGCAGAGCTCCATGCTTCCTGAAGATACATTGGCAGCTCTGCGAGGGTTGCCATAGTTTTTATGTAGGGTGACCAGAACCGGCTGGAACTGGTTTGAGGCAGATCAGCTCTTGAACACAATGCAGTCAGTGAGCTGCTACAGTAGGATAGCTTCCACCCTCCATGGCAGCCAAAAGCAGAGGAGCTTGCAGAAAGATACCATCCCTAAACAGTATGTGAATGCACACTTAGACATACAGCACTGGTATGTGGCTATGTAGTCCTAAAGGGTTCTGTATATAAATGTACATATTTGCAGTAGCTGAGATGACTTGGGCTTTTTGTGCCTTTTTATGCTTACAGAATGGGCAACAGCTGAGATTTATGACCCTTATTAAAATATTTTTGCTTTGCAAGGGTGGGACGCTGGTCGTGCAGTCTATTTTAAAATGAAACTAAATAAAATAGATTGAATGATTTGTAATTGTAGCTGTGCTTGCAACTGAAGAATGCTGCTTTGCATGCCGTTTTTTTTTTTTTTTTACAGGGCACTGTCTTGTGGTTTTCTTCTTTAGGAGATGTTGGGGTGGGGTCTGCACCTTTCTGAAAGGCCAAAAGGAAGCCGTGTTGTTGTGGAATTGTGCATAAATTGTGCATTCACTGCAAAGATGCTGCAAGGCATACTTGTTTTTCCTTTTTTTTCCTCCTTGTAGGCCTATTGATTGGGACTGCCTTTAACCCTTTCATATTTGCAGAGTTAATCCATCTGCGGCAGTAACTGAGTGTTGGCAAAAAGAATATTTCAGAGGTCAAGGTTCACAAAGGTAAGATGGGTGTGTGAGTGTGACTGTGACAATAGTGGGAAGGTACATGTGTGAAAAGTAAATCTGGTTCCTGATGACACACTTGGCACAGTAGTGAAAGAGACAACGGTGTATTATTGAAGAAATATTAACTTCCAGGTTTAATAGGATTAAAGGTATTGTTTGTAAAGATGTACTGATACCTATGCTAAATATGGTATTTTCATTTCAGTATCTTACATCCAGATGTATGCTTTTTTACAGTCTAGTGATAAAGGATAGGCCTCTGAGTGGCTATCATAAATTGCAAACCATGTGGTAGTTTGTTTCTGAATTCAGGACTTCAGTGTTAAACCTGTACTTATATCCTACATAGAAAAACATACAGAATAGGGATGGTGTTTCTTAAACTGCTGTAACCCAGGGAGAATTGTGCAGCAGCCAAGTAGAGATGCATTTCAGAGGTCTGATGGAGCTCCAGTGAATTATTAGTTGCATGAATTATAACTTTGTGCAGTAATGGACTAAGACTAGGAAACCAGATGAGCAGTGCTTCAGCTCCTGAGGGATGGCCACTTTTAACTCAAAGCAGTGAGTAATGGATAGGATTTTTTTTTTTTCTCATATGAAAAATAAATGTGTACTTAGATGTGATCTGGCATTTGAATCTTACAGAGAAAGCTGGAGGATTCAGAGGGAGGGAGAAGAAAGCAGTAACAAATATAGTAAAGGGAAGAACAAAGGCTGTTAGAGCTTGCACATTGGATCACTGAACATTTTGCCTTGGGGATTCTTTTGCCAGAACTGTTACTTCCTATAACAGGAAATCAGCAACTCTAGAATCTTATCCAGTGTGATTTTTTTAAAAAAATCTGACCAGTCTTGGCTATGTTAGCTGCTTTGATAATCTGCAATCAAGATAAATATGGAGGCAAAATGGTGAATACATTCTGTTCTAGTATGAAATGAGGGTCCTTCCCTCTGTGTCTTGAAAGCCCTGAAAGATTGTGGGATTTGAGTAAGTTTTATGGTGGCTGATGATGGGCAGAGTTCCTGCATCAGAGCATGGCAAATACAAGAGAACCTTTTTATTTTGGACTGCAGCAGATTACATAAGGTACTTAGATATTAATTGTAGGACAGTGAAAATAGCATGCCAATGTTTTGCTTGAAATTGTTTCTGTGGGTTTTAATGCAGCTGCAATGTATTTTTTTTCTCAGAGTTGATAGGGCAGTAGGTAGCTTGTGTAGTGAAGCAAAATGCCTAACATCACTATGCTGATTTGTTTCCATCTTTTTTGTAATTTGGATGCAGACATTCTATATTTTACTGTAGATATCTGTAGCAAAAATATACTTTACAAATGTGAATTCATCTTGCTTGATATAAATTATACCTATTGCTGCTGTTAATGCATGATCTTTTTCCAAGGGCTGGATAAAATGAATGTAACATGAGAGCACTTTTTGGATTTTTTTTCTCTCAACCAGAATAGTAAGGTGCTTTAAAGTTTAAAATACTTGAATGGTCACAAAAATCAATGCATCTTTTTTATTTGGGTTTTTGAACAAGATCTGTACTATGAATTTTTATTTTTCACAAAGGAAGTTTAAAATTTGCAGGGATTTTTTTTTTTAGGTTGTAAGATAAGAAACCTGAATAGATGCTGGGTTCTGCAGTATTCTTAGTGAGTTGGTGGGTTTTTTTTTTTTGTTTTGTTTTTTTCTTAGACTATGAGTATTTGTAAATGTTCTTCATCAGGTACTTTTGCACATAGGCCATCTTCCCTGCAGAAAATGCTGCTTAACATTTGAGAGTTAGTCCTCTGTCTCTGCAGTCATGAGCTCAACTTCCACTGAGGCTTGTCTTGGATATTTGATCTTTAGAACAGGGGCAATGATTTATCAAGTCCCAAGTCTCTTAAATTAATCAACTATTTTTATTCTTCTTGGAAATTTGAATGTGGGATAAAATACAAACATGCACTCAGATTGCTGGGTTTGTATGTTTAAAATAAAAATGCATGGACCCTAATGGACCTGTCCATTGCTAGTGTTACCCAGGCAGGCCCTGCCTGACCTGGAGCTCTCACTGAGGTTGTCTGGAGCAGCTTCATGCTGTTATCCACTTAAAATAAAATAAAATAAAATAAAGAAAATAGGCAGGAAGCAAGTATCATTTAGCATGTGGCTCAAAATTGCATTAAATGACATGATTTAGCTATGGGACCCAATAGGTCAAGTTGATGGCTGGGCTTGATGATCTTGAAGATTTTTCCAGCCTAGATAATTCTGTGGTTCTAAATTGGAAATCTTAAAATCCACATTATTATTGTACATCTAAATTACTCACGTTACTGTACTGGCTAATTTTATGTTCAGGTGTACATCTCTCTGTCATCTTTGAAAGGTCTTGGTGAATGGGAGAGGTGCCTGAAGACTGGAGGATAGCCAATGTTACTCCAGTCTTCAAGAAAGGCAAGAAGGAGGATCCGGGAAACTACAGGCCAGTCAGCTTCACCTCTGTCCCTGGAAAGGTGATGGAACAACTTGTTCTGGATGCCATCTCCAGGCAATTGGAAGAGAAGAAGGTTATCAGGAGTAGTCAGCGTGGATTCACCAAGGGGAAATCATGCTTGACCAACCTAGTAGCATTCTATGATGTCATCGCTGGCTGGATAGATGGGGGGAGAATGGTGAATGTTGTGTACCTTGACTTCAGCAAGGCGTTTGACACCATCTCCCACAACGTCCTTGTTATGAAACTTAGAAAGCATGGGATAAATGACTGGACGGTGAGGTGGGTTGAGAACTGGCTGACTGACAGAGTCAGAGGGTTATCATCAGCAGCGCAGTCTGGTTGGAGGGCTGTAACTAGCGGTGTTCCCCAGAGGTCGGTGCTAGTCTTGTTCAACATCTTCATCAATGACTAGTATGGAGGGATATAGTCCACCCTCAGAAAGCTTCCTGATGATTCAAAGATGGGAGGAGTGGCTGACACCAGAAGGCTGTGCTACCATTCAACAAGACCTGGAGGGACTGAGGAGTTGGGCAGGGAGGAGCCTGATGAGGTTGAACAAGAGCAAGTGTAGAGTCCTGCACCTGGGGAGGAATAACTGCATGCATTAGTACAGGTTGGAGGATGACCTGCTGGAGAGGAGCTCTGTGGAGAAGTACCTGGGTGTTTTGGTGGACAACAGGTTGGCCATGAGCCAGCAGTGTGCCCTGGAGGTCAAGAAGGCCAACAGCATCCTGGAGTGAATTAAAAGGAATGTGGTCAGCAGATTGAGGGAGGTGATCCTCCCCCTCTACTCTGCCCTGGTCAGGCCTCACCTGGAGTACTGTGTCCAGTTCTGGGCTCCCCAGTACAAAAAAGAAAGGGATCTCCTAGAGGGAGTCCAGCAGAGGGCCACAAAGATGATTAAGTGCCTGGAGCATCTCCCTTGTGAGGAAAGGTTGAGTAAACAGGGTGTGTTCAGCCTGGGGAGAACAAGACTGAGAGGGGATCTGATAAATGCTTATAAATATCTGAAGTGAGGTGGAAGGCAAATGGTTGAGGCTAGGCTCTTCTCAGTAGTGCATAGTGAGCTGTTGCCAAACACTTGAACATAGAAAGTTTCATACAAACATGCAGAAGAACTTTACAGTAAGGATGATGGAGCACTGGAACAGGTTGCCCAGAGAGGTTGTGGAGTCATCTTCTATGGAGATATTCAAGACCTGTCTGGGCACCTACCTGTGTGACCTATTGTAGGGAACCTGCTTTAGCAGGGGGGTTGGACTCAATCTCTTGAGGTCCCTTCCAACCCCTGTGATTCCATCATTCTGTGGTACTGTGAAAATCAAGCCATTTTAAAATAGCACGCAAAAAGAATGGTGTGGGAACTAAGCTACTTTTCATTAGTTCATCTTACTTTTGAGAGAAATTCAGGAAACTACAAGGCCCGAAACTTTGGATATTTTGAATTAACGGTTGGGAAAGGTTTATATTCTAGTTTTTTTTTCTTCCTTAAGACATCCAAGTTTGTTTAAAGCATCTTTATTGTTGAGCTTGCATGAAAATATATCCAAGTCAAATGTGAACTGGTACTGCCTGTTGTGGAAGCATTTTTTTATGCTTTTCAAATTTCAGAATTTCCTTTTAAAAAAAATTGAATGAGCTTCTCCTGTTACGTGGTATACATTTACAGATTATGTCTGAGGTTTGTAACAAATACAAGAAGCCTGAACTAGCTCCATTGCTGCTAAACAAGACTTCTATAGCCAGCTCTGGGCTCTGCTTGAAAAAATGTGCCTGCAGTTGTTCATGGAGATTTAGGGATAAAAACAGAGGGAATGTGGACATTTTTTTACATCTGTTTTGTTTAGGACCTGACTGCATGTAGCTAATTTTAGTCTCAGAAGACTAATGACAACCATTATATATGTTATATATCTGCTTTTGTCTCTATATATTTTTGGCTCTGTGTGGTAAAATCTTTGTTTGTGTAAGTAGGTAGAAATAACTTCTCCTGAAAACTGAAATGAATACTTCATTTAAGAATTATACTATAGTGAAGCTGTCTTTTACCAGTGGAGACATGTGCTTGAATGGTTGCATTTAATAAGGACAGAGCAGTTTATTGTGAAGTATGCAGTGTCAGACTTAAATCACAACTAATAGCTGGGTGTTGTGTAACCCTGTCCCAGTTCTAAAATGTTCTACCCAATGGTGGTGTGAGCTGGGATTGTGCCTGTATCCACAGTTTATGGGCAATGTCTCAATAAGCTTCCATAACTTGTTTTCATTTGATGGAGCACTCTAAGCATTCATTTAGATATTGTAAATGTAAGGCAAGTGAATATCACAGAATCATAGAATGGTTTGGGTTGGATGGGGCCTTTAAGATCATCTAGTTCCAACACCCCTGCTATAGACAGGGTCACCTCCCCCTAGACCAGGTTGCTCAAAGCCCCATCCAGCCTGGCCTTGAATGCCTCCAGGGAGGGAGCATCCACAGCCTCACTGGGCAACCTGTTCCAGTGTCTCACCACCCTCACAGTAAAGAATTTCTTCCTGATATCTAGTTTAAATCTACCCTCTTCCAGTTTAAAACCACTTCCCCTCATTCTATCACTACATGCCCTTATAAAAAGTCCCTCCCCAGCTTTCCTGTACGCCTCTTCTGGTACTGGAAGGCCCCTATAATGTCCCTCTGGAGCCTTTTCTTCTCCAGGCTGAAGAGTCCCAGCTCTCTCAGCCTGTCCCCATAGGGGAGGTGCTCCAGCCCTCTGATCATCTTTGTGGCCCTCCTCTGGAACCCTGCTTCAACAGTTCCATGTCCTTCTTGTGTTGGGGGCCCCAGAACTGGACACAGTACTCCAGGTGGGGTCTCATGAGAGCAGAGTAGAGGGGCAGAATCACTTCCCTTGACCTGCTGGTCACACTTGATGCAGCCCAGAATACAGTTGGCCTTCTGAGCTGCAAGTGCACATTACTGGCTCATGTGGAGTTTTTCATCAACAGACACCCCCAAAGCCTTCTCCTCGGAGCTGCTCTCAAGCCATTCTCCACCCAATCTGTATCTGTGCTTGGGATTGCCCCAACCCAGATGCAGGACCTTGCACTTGGCCTAGTTGAATTTCACAAGATTGGCATGGGCTCACCTCTCAAGTGTGTCCAGGTCTTTCTGGATGGCATCCCTTCCCTCTAGCTGGTCAACTGCACCACTCAGCTTGTTGTCAACTGCAAACTTGCTGAGGGTGCGCTCAATCCCACTGTCCATGTTGCCTTCAAAGATGTTAAACAGTAATAGTGCCAGTACCTGTCTATGTGGAACACCATTCGTCACTGGTCTCCACGTGGACATTGAGCCGTTGATTGCAACTCTCTGAGTGTGACCATCCAACTAATTCCTTATCTAGCGAGTAGTTCATCAAACCCTTGTTTATCCAATTTGGTGACCAGATATGTCATGGGACAGTGTAAAATGCTTTGCACAAGTCCAGATAGATGACTGTCACGGAGTTGACTAGATCAATCAATGTCCGTGACAGGGGCGACAGGCCTCTGCCCTCCCCCCCCACCCCAGTCCCACAAAAATGGGAAGGAAGGAAGGGAGGAAAAGAACAGCGGCAACAATCTATGGAGGAAAACTTATTTTACTATAATACCAGAATACAAGATAACACAATAGATACAATTTAATTGCAATTGAGATTAATAAATCAGACAAGATGAGAGAGAGAGAGTTGCCAGGACTGATTCAAACCTGAAAAGCTTGGAACGGCTAGGAAAGCACCCTCCAGCACCCACTGCCAGGCAGCAAGAGAGCGCCCCCCCACCCGGAAGGGCCAGATCCCGTGACTTCTGTAATGTACAGGGATAGGTAGCTGGGATTGGGGCGGTGACACTTTAATGCCCCGTACACTACATGATGTTTTGATGTGGAATACTGAAACCCAAAAACAAAAAAAACAAAAACATAGAACCATGACATTCCAACCCTTATTCTACATCGTTATATCATGCTTAAAATATATACATATATACAAACAAACAAAAAAATGATTAAAATGCACACATGGCTATATACATAGAATTAGTAACTGCACTCCCCCGGCATCAAGTTTCCTTGTGGTACACATTGGACATCCCCATTCTTCTGCATTACCCACCAAGTGGATCCTGGTCCCTGGGCAAAAACTGTACCACGGAGAGGTTTGCCCTTTCCAGAAGCTGGAAGAACCCAAACTGCCTTTCCTGACATGTTCTTTACATGTACAACAGGGACTTCATCTCCCTCTACTGTATGTAGGGAACTGGATTGGTTAGGACCATCACGATTGATAGATCCTCTGGTATTGTCTAACCAGGTGGCTTCTGCCAAATGCTTCTCCCAGTGCTTAAATGTTCCGCCACCCAGTGCTTTTAGCATCGTTTTTAACAATCCATTGTATTGTTCAATTTTACCAGAGGCTGGTGCATGATAGGGATTATGGTAAATCCACTCAATGCCATGATCTTTGGCCCAAGTATTTACAAGAGAATTTTTGAAATGAGTCCCATTATCTGACTCAATCCTTTCTGGGGTGCCATGTCGCCACAGGACTTGTTTCTCGAGACCCAGTATGGTGTTTCGGGCGGTAGCATGGGGTACTGCATATGTTTCCAGCCACCCAGTGGTTGCCTCCGCCATAGTAAGCACATAATGCTTACCATTGCGAGATCGTGGCAAGGTGATATAATCAACCTGCCATGCCTCCCCATATTTGTACTTTTGCCATCGCCCTTTCTCCCACAGAGGTTTCATCCTCTTGGCTTGTTTGATGATGGTACATGTTTCACAGTTATGAATAACCTGTACAATGGCATCCATAGTTAAGTCCACCCCTCGGTCTCTAGCCCATTTGTATGTTGCATCTCTCCCTTGATGACCTGAGGTCTCATGGGCCCACCGAGCCAGAAATAATTCACCCTTGTTCTGCCAGTCCAGGTCTATTTGAGCCACCTCAATTCTGGCAGCTCGGTCTACCTGATGGTTATTTTGCTGTTCTTCAGTAGCCCGACTCCTGGGCACATGAGCATCTACATGATGCACCTTTACAACTATAGTCTTTGTTTGGGCAGCAATGTCTTTACACAGTTCAGCAGCCCAAATAGGTTTACCCCTTCTTTGCCAGTTATTTTGCTCCCACTGCTGTAACCACCCCCATAAGGCATTCGCTACCATCCACGAGTCAGTGTAAAGGTAGAGCATTGGCCACCTCTCCTGTTCAGCAACATCTAAGGCCAGTTGGACAGCCTTTACCTCTGCAAATTGGCTTGATTCTCCTTTCCCTTCAGTGGCCTCTGCAACTTGTCGTGTGGGGCTCCTCACAGCAGATTTCCATCTGCAATGCTTCCCCACAATACGACACGATCCATCTGTGAACAGGGCATATTTCTTTTCATTCTCTGGTAGTTCATTGTATGGTGGGGCTTCTTTAGCACGTGATACTTCTTCTCCTGGTGGTGTTCCAAACTTTTTACCTTCAGGCCAGTCCATGATGACGATGATTCCATGATGTTGTAAAAGGCCACCAAGTTTGTCAGGCATGACTTGCTCTTGGTGAAGCCATGTTGGTTACCACCAATCGCCTTGGCTTTATTTTCCATGTGCTTTAGTAGGGCCTTCAGGAGGATCTGCTCCATGATCTTGCCAGGCACAGAGGTGAGACTGACTGGCCTGTAGTTCCCTGGATCTTCTTTTTTTCCCCTTCTTGAAAATGGGGGTTATGTTTCTCTTTTTCCAGTTAGTGGGAACTTCACCAGCTTGCTATGACCTTTCAAATATGATGGATTGGCAACTTCATCTACCAGTTCTCTCAGAACCTGTGGGTAGATCTCGTTGGGTCCCATGGACTTGTGCAACTTCAGATTTTTAGGACTTTAGGTTCTTTAGATCATCTTGTACCTGATCTTCACTTACAGCAGGTAGATCTACCTTCTCCGAGTTCTTTCCTTTTTTCCCTGCAGCTTGGGTAGTGTGTCTAGAGCCCTTGCTGGTGAAGACTGTGATGAAGAAGTCATTGAGCACCTCAACCTTCTCTGCATCCTTTGTGACCAGTTCTCCAGTTTCCTTCCAGAGAGGGCCCACATCTTCCCTAGCCTTCCTTTTATCTCTGACATACTTGTAGAAATTCTTGTTCCCCTTTATGTCCCTGGCTAGATTTAATTCTATCTAGGCTTTAGCTTTCCTAACCTGATCCCTGGCTGCTTGGACACCCTCTTTGTATCCCTCCCAGTTAACCTGTTCTTGCTTTTACTTATAAACTTTCTTTTTGCGCCTCAGTAAGTCTAGGAGCTCCTTGTTCATTCATGGAGGCCTCCTGGCATTCTTGTCTGCCTTCTTTTTTCTTGGGATGCACTGCTTCTGGGCTTGGAGGAGATGGTCCTTGAATACCGACCAGCTTTCTTGGGCCCCTCTTCCCTCCAGGTCTTTGTCCCCTGACACCCTGCCAAGGAGATCCCTGAAGAGGTTGAAGTCTGTTCTCTTTAAGTCAGGAGTAGTGAGTTTGCTGCACAATCTGATGCCCTAAGGATCTTGAGCCCTATAATTTCATGGTCACTGCAGCCAAGGCTGCCCTTGAGCTTCACGTTACTCACCAGTCCCTCCTCATTTTTGAGGACAAGGTCCAGCATAGAACCTTTTCTCGTGGGTTCCTGTATGACTTGGAAGAAGAATCATAGAATCACAAGGTTGGAAATGACCTATAAGATCATCTAGTCCAACCGTCTCCTCATCACCATTGCCACCACTAGCACTAAACCATCTCACGCAGCACGTCATCCAGATGCTTCTTGAACACTGCCAGGGACGGCGACTCCACCACCTCTGTGGGCAGGCCATTCCAGTGCCTGACCACTCTCTGAGAGAAAAAGTTCTTCTTATGTCCAACCTAAACCTCCTCTGATACAACTTGCGGCCATTACCCCGTGTCCTGCTCATTGCCTGGGAGAAGAGGCCAAATCCCTCTTCACCACAACCTCCCTTCAGGAGGTTGTAGAGTGCAATGAGGTCTCCCCTGAGCCTCCTCTTCTCCAGACTGAACAATCCCAGCTCCCTCAGCCGCTCCTCATAAGACTTGTGCTCCAGACCCCTCACCAGTTTTGTTGCCTTTCTCTGGACACGCTCCAGGACCTCAACATCTTTCCCGTAGTGAGGAGCCCAAAACTGACCACAGTACTCGAGGTGCAGCCTCACCAGTGCTGAGTAGAGGGGGATGATCACCTCCCTGCTCCTGCTGGCCACACTATTTCTAATGCAGGCCAGGATGCCGTTGGCCCTCTTGGCCACCTGGGCACACTGTCGGCTCATGTTCAGCCGAGCATCAACCAACACCCCCAGGTCCTTCTCTTCTTCACACTCATCCAGCCACTCATCCCCAAGCCTATAACACTGCATGGGGTTGTTGTGCCCAAAGTGCAGGACCCGGCACTTGGCCTTGTTGAACCTCATCCTATTCACCTCAGCCCAGCGGTTCAGCCTGTCTAAATCCCTCTGAAGGGCCGCCCTACCCTCAGGCAGATCGACACCGCCTCCCAGCTTGGTGTCATCTGCAAACTTACTGAGGGTGCACTCAATCCCCCCATCTAGGTCATCAATAAAGATATTAAACAGGATGGGCCCCAGTACTGACCCCTGGGGGACACGACTTGAAATGGGTTGCCAGCTGTACTTAACACCACAACCCGCTGGGCACGGCCCTGTAGCCAGTTCCTTACCCAAAGAAGTGTATATCTGTTCAGACCACAGGCAGCCAGTTTCCCCAGAAGAAGCCTGTGAGGGACTGTGTCAAAGGCTTTGCTGAAGTCTAGGAAGTCTAGGTAGACTACATCAACAGCTCTTCCCTCATCTACCAGACTAGTCACCCAGTCATAGAAGGAGATGAGGTTGGTGAAGCACGACCTGCCTTTCACGAACCCATGATGGCTGGGCCTGATCCCCTGGACACTGTGCACATGCTGTGCAATCTCATCCAAAATGATTTGCTCCATAACCTTCCCTGGTACTGAGGTCAGGCTAACAGGCCTATAGTTGGGACTCTTTTCCAACCTTCCTCATCAGTGAGGTCTGTCTGACTGTGACAGGGTAGGGGGTCCACCAACTGTCTGGGTTTTTTTTCCCGGGGCCCTTCCCTCAGGTAAGCCAGTGAGTCACTCCACCAGTCCATCTCCCACTCACACTCCCTGATGGTCCTAAGTATCTGCACCTCATCCTTGAGCTCCACCACCAGGCTGAGAAGCTCATGCACCTGCTCACATCTTGCACAGGTTAAGTCCCTGCCACTCTCCCTGGGCAGAAGTAGGCTCAGGCACTCCCTGCAGCCAGAGGCCTGAACAGCGACATTTCTTAGTATGGTTTCAGTCTGGGTTGCTACGGTCTTCTTAGAATGAGCCCGCTGTCTAGTGGAGACCATGTTTCATCCTGGAGACCATGTTTCAGCCTGTGTGGAAGTTATCATCAGTGCATTCCAGGAACCTCTTTGAATGCTGATGCCCTGCTGTACTGTCCTTCCAACAGATACCAGGGTGGTTGAAGTCTCCCATGAGGACCATAGCTTGTAAGTGTGAAACTGTTTCTATCTGTTTATAGAGGGCCTGGTCTTCCTGGTCAGGCAGCCTGTAGCAGACCCCCATTATGATGTCTCCTTCCCTTGCCTTCCCTGTAACCCTGAACCATAAGCTCTCTGGCAACTTCTCATAGAGTCATAGAATCCTTAGAGTTGAAAGGGACCTTTAAAGGTCATCTAGCCCAACTCTCCTGCAATGAACAGAGGTATCTACAGCTAGATCAGGTTGCCCAGGGCGTGATCCAGCCTCACCTTTAAAGTCTCAATCTCTCATCCATCCCGTTTCAGTGCCTGAACAGTCTTTTGGAGAAGAAATTCTTCTCAATATCGAACCTGAACCTCCTCTGGTGCCACTTGAGGCCATTCCCTCTAGTCCTATCACTAGTTACATAGGAGAAGAAGCTGACTCCCACCTTGCCACAACCTCCTTTCGGGGAGTTGTAGAGAGCAGTAAGGTCTCCCTTGAGCCTCCTCTTCTCCAGATTAAACAATCCCAGTTTCCTCAGCCACTCCTCATAAGACTTGTGCTCCAGACTCCTCACCAGATTTGTTGCCCTTCTCTGAACATGCTCCAGGGCCTCAATGTCTTTCTTGTAGTGAGGGGCCCAAAACTGAACACAGTACTTGAGGTGTAGCCTCACCAGAGCTGAGTACAGGGGGATGATCATTTCCCTGTTCCTGCTGGCAACACTATTTCTGATACAAGCTAAGGTGCCTTCTTGGCTACCTGGGCACACTGTTGACTCACGTTTAACTGAGCGTTGACCAACGCTCCCAGGTCCATTTCTTCCACGCAGTCTTCCAGCCACCCTGCCCCAAGCCTGTAGCATTAAATGGGGTTGTTGTGGCCAAAGTGTAGGACCTGGCACTTAGTCTTGTTGAACTTCATCCCGTTGGCTTCAGCCCATTGATCCAGCCTGTCCAGATCCCTCTGTAGGGCCTTCCTACCCCCAGGCAGATCGACACTTCCTCCCAACTTGGTGTCATCTGCAAGCTTACTGAGGGTGCGCTCAATCTCCTTGTCCAGGTCATCAATAAAGTTATTAAACAGGACAGGCCCCATGTCACGGAGTTATCTAGATCTATCTGTGTCCGTGACAGGGGAACAGCAGGCCCACAGGCCCTCTGGCCCAAAAAACGAAAGGGAAAGGGAAAGAGGGAAGGTTAGGGAGATGGGAGCTGGGCCTAAAAGCATAACAGTGGCAATGATCTGAGGATCAAAGTTAATTTATTAAATATGATCTCGGAATGCAAGATAACACAATATAATATGATTTAATTGGAATTGAGGCTAATAAATCAAGTGAAATGAGTGAGTGTCTGTAACCAAAGGCCTTACTCTGAATTGAAGGCAAAATGGCTGGGGAGCACGCCCACACACTGCCAGGCAGCAAGCATGAGGATGAGTCCCATGACTTGCCAGCTTTATCTTCTTCCTCTGAATGCAAAGTCCTCTGGGGTATGTAGTTCTCTTCTGAGAGACAGGTACTCGGAGAATAATTCCCAGTGCTTTACACTATGTTATGATGTAGAATACTGATAACAAAAATCATAAAATCATGACACCCCAGTACTGTCATTCTGGGGAACACCACTCGTGACTGATCACCAGCTGGATGTAACTCCATTCACCACCACTCTCTGGGCCCGACCCTTCAGCCTGTTCTTTACCCAGCAAAGAGTGTACCTGTCCAAGCTACAGGTTGCCAGCTTCTCTAGGAGAGTACTATGGGAGAAAGCGTCAAAGGCTTTGTTGAAGTCTAGGTAGACTACGACAACAGCCTTTCCCTCAACCACCAGGTGGGTCACTTGATCATGGAAGGAAATCAGGTTGTTCAAACAGGGCCTGCCTTTTGTGAACCCATGAAGTCTGGCCCTAATTGTCTTGCACGTGCCATGTGATCTCATTCAAGATGATCTGTTCCATAACCTTCCCTGCCACCAAGGTCTGGCTGACAGGCCTGTAGTTCCCCGGATCTTCCTTATGACCTTTCTTGTAGATGGGAGTAATATTGGCAAGCCTCCGGTCCTCTGGGACCTCTCCAGTTGACCAGAAAGCAAGAATCTGTCTAATTTTTGTGATAATAAGAAGTCATCAGATCCTTGATTAGCCAAAAGGCCTGTATTGTATGTGAATATGATCAGCATTGCTGATTGTGGTTGAAGTGGCTTCTTGCATATCCTACTTGCCTCCTGAGTATTTCAAACCACTCTGAGTCATGATTTGAGATGTGGTTCTCATTTCCGGACATTTTTGGTGGTTGAACTAGCATATTGCTTTTGTCTCTCCTTAGAGAGCTTTTAGAGTAAATAATAGAAAGTGTTAGTCCATCATCTTTGCTAATATATGTTGAATAACTAATGAGCTGCTTATAGTCTGTGTGTCAGGCTGATATGTACCTAAGCTTAGGAGATATTACTGTAATTCTTATTGAATTACTGAAGTCTTCTCCATGTGATGAAATTTCTTGACATAATGCTAGAGAAATAAAAAATATGTATTTTCATGCTAGTTCAGCTTGTCTGACTGTTTATACCAAAAAGTACGTTTTAATTTCTGCAGCAATTTATAGGCAGCTTGGCCTTCCTTGTGGAGAATAATGTGCCCCATCTGCAGCTGTCCTAAAGCCCAAGCTATAAGATAGATCATATTTAGAAAGTGAGAACGAATGTTTTCTTCTGTGTGTATTTTTCCCCCTTGGCAGAGGGGAAAGGTAGGCCAGTTTGGTCTGCCTCATGGCTAGAACCTGGAACCAGCTCAGGTAGAGGACTTGACAAAAATTCCTTGTAGTAAAGCAAAACTGCCTGTAATCCTTTAGAATCAGCTATTTGCTTCTAAGCTCTGATGTTTCTCCAGTTGCTATTTGTGTCATCATGTATTTGAGCCTTCCTCGCATCTGTGCAAAGCATAGCTATAAGAAAGCTGTACTTCAAAATGGTCTCTTTAATCTGTAGTAGTAGAATAGAAGCTCCCAGATGCATTCCTCTTTTTCTGGAATCTGCCTTTTAAAACTTTAGAGTGCATCCTTGGGTTTTCTATCTTAACAGCCAGGATATGAATGCCCAAAAGGCTTACAGGAATGTAACTATTTCTCATCACATTCCTATCCTGCTTGCTTACTGTCTCACTGACATTAGAGAATTCTCACAGATGGGTTCTTGTTTTGACATAATTACCCGAGTGGATGCTTCACTGGAATGTGTGTTGTCAGATGAACTGGAGTGAAAAGGCTGACAGGGAAAATATGGAGTGAAGAGTTACCTTCCTTTGGCTGACACCTGGGCTGTGTTCTTCATGCTGCTCATAGAAGTTCTTATTCAGGAGATGCATTTCCAAAGATAGAAAAATTTATGCAGTCACAACACATGCTTTGAACAGAGAAATAAAATATTTTTTCTCCTCTGGAATTTAATTTAGACCTTTCATTTCAGTAAGATACTGATGCACACATAGGTGTGGGTTTTCCTCCAAAGAGATTAACAGAAACCATGAAGTAAGGATATTCTTACTTGTCCCAGAGCCCATTATCTTTATGTCTTCAGACTCACTGGTGGTCTTACCAGAAGTCCAGTCACCCACCATCAAAAAATTGAACCCAAAAGCGCTGTTCCTCATTGCGCTGTGGCTCTCTGGCTATGTAATTCATATTGGATATATTTGCTTCTATCATTGAATAATCAAGAAAGTAATGCATAAATTTTTAGATAACTTTTTTGTTTGTTTTTAATTTTATAAAGTAGACCATCATCTAAAAATGAAATGGTACTTTGGACAGAGTCAGCACATCTAAGAGCTGACTCCTCATTATAAATACCCTCAAAATTAGGGGTGCTTAATTTATGGTATAATCTGTCCAGTGTATTTCATAGTATATGCTTCAAGTTGCCAGTCCAGTGTTTTGAGGTGAATTATGTTTCTCTGTTACTTAGAAACTAAAAATGAAAAAAAAAAAAGAGTATTCAAAGATGTTTGAGGAGATGGGGGTCTTGCAGGTTATTTCTTTCAGTATTTTGTGTTTGTCAAGTCTGAGGAATGTATCCTTGGTTACACACATTGTGGACTGTTTCTCTGTTTAATTCTGAAGATCTTCATTGTTAAGTGCACTTGGAAATCATTATCAATAAAACTGATAATTTTAATGGCAATCCTCTGATGGATTTTTTTTTTTACAGGTTTGTATATCTCTTGGAGACACTAGGTTTTGCTGTCAACATTTCTCAAAGAAAGCAGTTCTCAAAGAAATTCCAATTCCTGGAAAATCAGTTCCCTAGGAAATGAGGAACTTGCCTCATGTCCTGTTCTGAACTATTTACAGGCTTCATGTATTGAATGTTCATGAGGAACAGGCCAATAGCTTGTGTAGCAGCCAAAGCCCCGGTTGGTTTCAATCTTGGGTAAAAGGCAGAGTTTTATCTTTAAGAGAAAGGGTTATTGAAATGTGTTTGGGGAAAACAGGGAGGAACGTGGCTTTGGATTCCTTGGAATTGTGATGGAAACTAGTTTATATACTGAGTCTTACAATGATATTCTAGATTAATGAGTATGGAAGAAGCCATTACATTCTTGTGCTCTGTGAGAGTATGGGAGTTTGTCTGCGTGCACCTGAGAGATAGCTGCAGTTTTATTCAGTGTGCTTTCTATGGATAGATTTAAGATCTTAGCTTAAAGCTGAAGACCTCTGAATTCTTCTGGGATACTTTCCCATTTTGGAGTTAGACTTAATGAAGTTTCTTAGTAAAGAACAAATGTGTCTCCTTGCTGTTACATACTTCTGCTCTTAAACATACATGGATAAATAGAGTTGCCTTTACTTGCTATTGCTAAATGTTAATGAAATTGCAGCATATGTAATTGGAGGAAGTTTTAGATGAGGGATTCTTTATAGTTCTTTTTGAGTGTGTATAATAACTGCAAAGAAGCTATCCATGGACGGATGCATAGTGAGAGCGCATAGCAGTATACAGAATCATGAAAAACTGTCAGTTAAGGCTTTATTTGTGTGGTTTTGATATGCTTTGAGCTCAAGAACCTTTTTTATTTAATTCTTATAAGAAATTTCTTTGTAATGTTAATATTATGTGTATGCGATTCTTCTTACTGATTGTAAACAACCAAAGAAATAAATATTCCTAAAGATGTTAACACTTTGCAATCCAGCAATCTCTGTCCAGGAACTTGTAAGCAGAGCATTACAGTTGTAATTCACTCAAAGTGAACTGTTACTTAAATACCACTGTCTTTTTTTTAACCAGTCCAGATAGCAACTTCAGCTTGGCATTGTTCCTGTGTATGTGTTATGTTACTACAGTTCTGATTATTTGCATAGCAAATAAAATATAGCTGGAGCAGATAAAAGGACATTTTAGACATTAGTCTTTCAGATTATGTTCATTATGGTGCATTCAGTATGTTTTCTTAATTTGTGCTTCATTTACAATAAGTTATGCATCCACATGGAAACAAGGGATAAAAGTGAGACTGGTAGTTCTTGATAGTTTTCTGTTCTTGTCTGCTTTGCTAGACTGTGGGCAACCTTCTGTCTTGAAGTTCTGTACTGAGTCTCAGTTCTTTTACGCATGTGTGGTATCGCTCGGTGGTCGTCTGGTGGTCTTTTGATGAAGGCCGTATGTCTTTCTCGCTGTGTACTCTTTGACCTGGGTCAAGTTGGAAGATGCTTGACTAGCTCTGGCTGATCATCTTATCGGCTACAACTCTGTCCACCAATCTGCCACTTCTTTGTTAATTTGTGGTTTTACTGTCCGAGCCTGTTACCTTGCATTCCAGAGATAGGATAGCTAACAACGTTATTTGGAGAAACAGGAGACCCGCTGCAGCATCTGATGCATGGACTCAGATGTGAATGATCCAAATCGTTTATTACAAGTTCTCACATCATTTATATACCTTCACAAGTTTTCTTTTTCTAGCTTTCCCATCCACCTTTACATGTCAACAGAGCATTCTACAAAACACTCTTCAACCATTCACACAGGCACTTATCCAGAGCCGTGAGACATTCTCTCTTCTTCTAGAGGTGTCCTTGATTCTCATGCTGTTTATCTTGCTCCACAGCTTCTGCTCTGAACAGTTTTTCTTGTATTCCCACAATTCCCCCTTTTTTGTTTATTTGCAAACTACTACCATACTATAAGATAATAACACAAATTATTTTAATAACATAATCATTATAACTCAATCAAGGCCTCGATTGACAATACTCTAAATGTGATAAAGACAAACATCATAATGACAAGAAATACTGTTAACCTACTAAAAAGAACAAATACGTGTTTAGTCTGCAACTCAAGTTTTCTGCAACCTGGAAATAAATCCCTGAAGGTTCTGTTCTGTGTTCATCTCTAACTGGTTAGAAAGAGGTCTTCAACTTTCCTATATTCTGATATATTGATTTTGAATGATCACTAAAATATGTACAACAGATGCTTTTAGAGTGCTCATGATCATGCCTTTGGGCTAATAGAAAATTAATGGCTGTACAACATTTTGCATGTCAAATAGAATCAATATTAGTGGGCAAATGTGTGCTAAAATTAGTGGGCTAGAATATCACTAGGGGCATTATTACTTACTGACCCTCAAGAAACAACAACCTGCAGAAAAAGAGAGAGAAAGAACATGTTGGCGGTGAATGCGATAGGCAGTGCCAGCAGGGCGTCCCCTGCTTCAAGGTGCACTTTTCCTCTCTCACCCATCACAGATTCTCTCTTGTTTTATTCTTCTCAGGGTCCGAAGGGTATTTTCCATTTGTACACTGCATCTGTATGGCCAGTGTATTATACAGAGCCCAAGTGGAACACCTGCTTGCAAAACAGAACTATCAAGGTTAGCTCTCTTAGCGTGCGCCTTTGCCTCAAGTGCACTACTACTGCTGCTATTTGCAATACAACAAGTTACAAAGCAATACCAATAAATAAGAAGCACACACTCCCAGTCATTATAAAGGCTGGATGCTATTTTCTGCCTTGAGATGAGGCCAGACATATCCTGCTGGAACCCATGTAGGGCCAGTCCCTGTGGAAACACAAGCATATCCACGACCCCAAGTTATCAGTGGTAAGGGACCTTCCCAATGCCCTGTGGCTATATTCTGAACATTGACCATTGGCCGTTCCTTGAGCATTGGGGAGGCCCCAAAATGACGATCCACACGAGTTGTATCTGTATGATCACGATTCAAAATTCAACACAAGCAAAACCTTACATGATCTTCCTTGTGTTGTCTCCTGTATTTCCCCTTTTTTTAAATTAAGAATAGATTTCAGTGTTAGATGAATATGGTCAATGATAGCTTGTCCAGTGGGAGAATGAGGAATGCTTGTAATATGTCTAACCCCCCATTCTTGGAGGAAAGTTTGTGTAGCCTTAGAAGTATATGCAGGTCCGTTACTGTCTTTAACCAAGTTACACGCAGGCTGCAGAGAGGTCGGGGGCGGAGCCAAAGGCAGGAACGGGATGAGCACCGGGGTGGAGCTGAGGGCAACAGGGCGGGGGGGGTGGGTGTCGGAGCTGCAGATCGAATCCAGCTTTCTGCACCGAGGGGCAGCGACAGGGTTGGGAGGGAGGGCAATGGGGAATAGTCGAAATAAATACTTCCTTGTCTAATTTGTTTAAGTCCTTCCATTATTTGGTGCCAAACAGCTAAAAGTTTAGCAGCTGTTCTGTCTTTAGTAATAGAAGCTTCCTGGAGTTTTCCTCCAATTTTGTTCCAAAGCTTCTGCTCTGAACAGTTTTTCTAGTATTCCCACAACCTGCTGTCTGTACTGTCTAAGTCTGTAGAAAAGCATCTGTTATTGGCAGCAAGAACCTGACTTAGCAAGGCCAGATCTGTAGCTGCCGATTCAGCACCCCATGAAGGCACTTAACTTTTAACCTAACTTATTTTCCTTAATTCAATCATTTGAGGTCCCTTCCAACCCCTGCAATTCTGTGATTCTGTAATACTCTTGGTCATGTAAGGTAAGTGATCGTCTTGGCCAGCTCTGTGTATTTTGTGAGGTCGGGATTCTTGTTTACAGGAGGTTTATTGTGTTCACAAAGTTCTCTTTTCATATATTCTTAGAATTTCCTACAGTATTTTGGTTTTGTTGTTAATACAGATCCAGAAGATTTGAAAAGTCCAATTGTGCCTACACCACAATCATATTGACTGTCTCTCATGGCACCAGTGACATATTATAGTTATTAGATAGCTGCTTTTGTCATTGTGTCCCTCTCACAGGACTTTGAAATCCTCTGGGCAGAGGGTAGGCTAAAGTCACAATCTCCAACACTATGGATAAATATGATAATCATAATGCTTTGGTATAAGAAGGTAGCAGCTGACGTGTTGTATACTGAATGCTATGAGTTAGCTTCTGGTGATGCCGGAAGAGAGTTGAGCTGTACTGACTGCATTCATTTTATCCCATTTACCAGTTTTAAATGGATGAGGATCAGAAATTTGTTTTCAAATGGATGGATTGTTAAATTATGTAATTAAGTAATAATACCAGGATTACCAACATTATGAAACAATTTCATGTCTAATAAATACAGTTTATAACCATATGCTTTACAAAAGTAGTGAAATTTTGACAATGAGTATTTACCGTGATACTCTTCTATGTACTTTCCAGTAAGTAAAGGAATTTTGAGTTAATTAAGGAAGGTGAGTTCATTAATTTCAATGGTATAGTCATATTTTCTAAAAGGCAAATGGTGAGTTCAGCTCTGCAGAACTTGGTGTAATTAAAAGGAGTTAATAAGTTAGACAAAGGAGCATAACGATTAAGTGGACCATGTAAACAATTTTCAAAACTGGGCTATAATTATTTGAATGAATCAAATCAAGTGTCAGTGTGTATTCCAGTATTCTTGTCTGTTTCTTGACAAATTTTCCTTGGTTGCCTTTCTCAGAGTCCATAATGACTTCCAGTTGGCCAGTGTTGATGTGTAGGTAAGTCTTACAGATTTTTCTCAAGTGGAGAGATTATGCCTTTTGAATAAACTGCATCTTTCTGTAGAGCATTTAGAGTACTATCCATCCTGATAACGATAAGCATAAAAATACATACTTAACCATATGTCTCACTCCAATTTATAGGAGGGAGAGGAGGTTCTTTTAATATCTGTATACCCGGTGTGAGATTAAGAAACAATGGTTCACATGTTGGTCTGACCAGTTTATTATAAATCTTAATCAGGGAGATGGGGAAGGGGAAGACGGACACTATTACGAATTAGGGTAATGGGGAAAAGAAAAAGGGCAATAAAAAAGATAGAAAAGAAGAAGCAAGGAGTCTTTATAGGAAGCAAGAGGGACATAGTCACCACCATGGATCCAGCGAGGTTCGTAGTTCAGTCATTGATCTTCAGTAGTGGTGGGTCATTGGGCATTGTTGTTCTGTTGACAACGATGGTGACCACAGCAATGATGGCCACTTTTCCAACTTATTTATAAGTCCAAAGTGGTCGAGTAAGCTCTCTTTGGAGCGACAGCTCAAATCCAAAGTGGTTGAGTCAACTCTCCTTGGAGTGGCAGCTTCTGGCTCTGGGATCTCAGCAGAAACTCCTTTGTTCCCATCTTCCAGGCCTTGCCAGCAGATAAGAGGGAGCAGGGATGCCCACCTGCATTCATTTTTTCACAGGACACAATAGTATCATTCCCCAATTTTCCCATACCAAGTTAGAGCTATTTAGTCACAGGCCAGATCTTCCATCAGTAAATGCTCCTGAGCACTCTTCCGGAGGCAAGGAGCTCTGGAGGAAGGTGCTTTCAAATGTCTACAAAGTGATGTTGATTGTCACATGATAGCACCCATCACTTGCCTCCTCAATAAATCAGAGTCTTATCAGAAGAAATACATCAGGAAGAATGCTTTAAGCCAAAAAACAAAGAAGGATTCTCACACCATAGAATCTGCATTCTGACTAGTGTTTCTTGGTGTATGGGAACTGTTGAGACAAGGCCTGAACCACTCATTGATCACCTGAGGCAAGGACTGGGTCAGCCATGGGAGCACAGGTGAAGACAATTCATCTGTGTGAACAGAAGGGATGGAGCCTGGATCTACCTTTCTCAGACCCAACCCCCACACTTATGGGCTGACTACCACTGGAGAAAGATCTCTTTCTGGAGATCTCTTTTTTGTGGAGTCCTTCATCGGGAGCCTGAATCTTCAAATATGGGTGAGTATTCCTTCTCTGTTTCTTTCCATTTCTCTATGATGTTTTTTCCAACTGCAACACTTGGTGTTGTTACAGCTGAATTTAATGGCCTGGAAGTAGTTTATCTCTACGAAACATCTCAAGATAAATGAGGAGGAAGTGAGCTGTTAAAGTTGTAGGAGTGGGGGCTGGACTCGATGATCACTTGAGGTCCCTTTCAACCCTTGTAATTCTGTGATCTCTGTTGGCAAGTGGATTTCAACAGACCATATATATATATATGGGTTACATTGTAGTAGCTTCTCGCTTATTTGATTTAATTTGAGGAACTTGAAGGTACTGCTGTAGTTTAATGACAGTGGTTCTTTAATGGCCTATGCTGATTGATACTGGATACAACACACTGAACTATATAGAAAAAATGCTTTCCTGTCTTTCAGTGCTGATAAAAAGGCAGGAGGGAAGATAAATGCTCCCTAACTGCATGCTTTCCAACAGTAACACTAATTTAGTTAAATACCTTTTCACATTGAATACTCAATTTTGCATGATAAGTACTGAACAATAAAAGCATATTGAAGACAGCTCTGTCACAATACAGACTGTACCTGTGCACAGTTATGAAAGAAAATGGGAAATTTATCTGTGCTTTTTGTAACTGATTTTTTTAGACCTCTACAAGTGATTCATTTTGCACAATTTTGCAATTCTTGAAATGTGTGGAAAAAGGTAAATATCGTAGTGAGATTTATAATCTGAAAGTATGCTAAGAAGTATTATTTTTTTCTCTTTACGTGGCATGTACAAGGTTTCAGTTTTGAGTTATCTATTGGGTATTGTAATAGGAAGATGTATGGGAACTGCTGAGTCATGGCCTGAACCTCTGATTGATCACCTGAGGTGAGCAATGAGTCAGCCAGAGGAGCACAGGTGAAGGCAATTCACCTGTGCTGCCGGAAGGGGGGGAGCCTGGCTGCCAGGGGGGAAGGATCTCTTCTGGAGTTTGCCTCTGCTGCTGTTTTGTGAGTGAGCCTAGGATAGGGGTAAGCCTTCTATTTATTCTCTTTTGGTATCATAGTCTGCTTTGCCTAACTCTTTTATTTAATTTGTAATTATAACATCCTAATATTCTTTGATGGTGCACTTAGCAAGCCAGGCAGGCCAAATATACTAAAATTTACATCGCTTCTTTTCTTTGGATTTTCTATAAATGGGTCAAGCGGGAGAACGATACTCCTCTAGAGGAAATTATTCCAGGGCAGATCCCAGGATTTGTGGGATCTCCCTATTGTGAGCTAGCGGTTATCGTTGAAAAAAGGGGTCCCTTACGCGTTATGGGCAATATCTCCCCATATGGCATGGCAGATTACTTTCAAGGACTTAGCATAGATGTACTGATCACTGAAGAAAGACAATTGGCTGCCTTCACAGTGGCATGGCCACTATTAAATGCCTTAAATCTTGTTGAAATAAGAAATAATACTTTAGAGAAATGAAAGTCAACTTCTGAGAGACTGTATTAAAAAATTAGAGCAGGCACTTGGCATCTTAACAGGGAAGAAACCAATTCTGCATCTTCCAGTAGGCCAAGTTTGTAACATTACAATAAACAATGACCAGACTCCTGAATCAGCAGACTCTATTGATCAGGAAAATAAAAAATCCAAATTAGATCTTGAATATCCGACTTTGACAGATCCACTAGAAGTCTGTCCTGTCCTAACTCAGAAAACAAACAAAAAAAAAAAAGTACAGGACAGGCCGGCAGGGGTGCCACCTGATCAGCGGCCCCCTGCCCAGGCTCATTTGCACATAACAGCCCGGCCATACATAGCAACAGAATTGCTGGATTTAGTATAGCGATTTTGGCAGAAGCCTAGGGGAAGTGTGCTAGCTTGGTTATTAAGACTGTGGGATTCTGGGGCAGAAAGTGTTTTGGTGAATAGCCTGGAAATAGCCAAGTTGGCCACCATGACTGTCCATCCTGCTCTCAGGCAGAGGTTGTGTGTGGGTAATCGATATTGTGATGAAAACCATTCTATAAGAGAATGGTTAATGGCAGCCTGCTGTATGGTATGGCCGAATAAATCTGATAGCCCTCTAAATACAGGGCTGTGGTCCTCCATGGAGGACCTTCAAAATTATATCTGTGAACTGGGTGTAAGAGAGGCTATCTATGAAGACACATTTGATGGCCCTGATATGGTCAAATTTTCAGCAGGGTTGAGAGAATTGATTCTACAGCAAGCTCCCTCTCATCTGTATGGTACTCTAGTCTCTATATTAAATTCTCTGGTGGCCTCAGAAGCAGTAGTCCAGCAGGCTGCCCAGTTAGTGGCCTAGGAGAAACGGAACACCTGCAGGCTAGGCGCAGTATTCAAACACTAGAAGAAGCCAAGGTCCTGCTGATATGTAAAACCAAAATGCCAGCTACTCGAGCTCCTTGATTGGGACCCATAAGGGTCTCCCGAAAACAAATGCTCAATGATTTAGTTTTGGCTGGGGTCCACTTTGCTAAGATGGGCCGCCAGCCCAACCATGTCCTACAACAACTAAACTTCAACTAAAGGGACAATCAAAAATTCTGGAACTTCCCTGAGAAATCAAGGGTGAGGGTTATAGAAAGAATATCAACAGTGACATGGAACCTAGAAGATTTCATTGTTCCTAATGGGGGGGGGGGAAGCTGCTTCAGGTGTCTCGGGCCACAATGCTTGAGCCATTGGAAGCAAAAGAATTGGCCATAGCGCAATTCATGGTGTGATAAGGGATGTTAGTCCCCCTAGGGCCTCTAGGTGGGACCGGAGGCCCTATGTAGAATTAACTATTCACTGGTCCCAAGAAAATATTCAGAGTCATGGCATTCATGGACGCCGGAGCAGAAGCATCAATTCTCTACGAAGGTCCGACCAAATTTGATGGCGACAGAGTGATGATTGGTGGTTTTGGGGGACAACTATTCCTGTCACCCAAACATGGTTAAAATTGGGGGTTGGGTGTCTCCCACCCCGGGAGTACAAGGTGTCTATTGCCCCAGTCCAAGAATACATCCTGGGCATAGATATTCTGTGGGGTCTGGCTCTCCAGACAACTGTGAGAGTGTTCAGACTTCGACAGAGATGTATCAGTATCCTGGCGGTGCAGGCAATATTAAGAGGTCATGCGAAACATGGGCCTATTTGCCTGCCAAAACCGTGCTGGATTACTAATGTGAGACAGCATAGACTCCCAGGTGGGCAAGATGAAATATCGAGAATGGTGTAGAAATTAGGAAAAGTGGGCATTATGAGGCATGCATACGGCCCATATAATTCCCCCATGTGGCCTGTGCTAAAGTCGGATGGCACATGGGGAATGACAGTGGATTGCAGAGAATTAAATAAGGTTACGCTGCCTATTTATGAAGCCGTACCCAATATTGCCTCCCTAATGGACACATTGAGTAGGGAGATAAAAACCTATCATTGTGTCCTAGATCTAGCAAATGTGTTGTTCAGTATTCCAATTGCTGAGGAATCGCAAGATCAGTTTGCGTTTACATGGGGAGGCAGGCAGTGGACCTTTCAGGTCCTGCCACAGGGGTACGTGCATTCACCAATGTATTGTCATAATCTAGTGGCGCTGATGTGCGGAATGAAACTCTGTAACCCAAGTAAGATTACAAAGCAGGTACGGTTTATTCAGTGCTGCACAGACACCTAGGTGCAAGGGGGATAGATCCGCTTAACTTGCACATTGTCTAGAAAATTCTTGCTACATATGTCTTGCTACTTATATAGGTGAAACTAACACATAATCAATAGTTTTCCTGGAATTTGGATACATATTCTTTACACCCCCGAGAGTTTGTTAGCATGGAGACCCTTCCCCTCTTGCGTGTGTGTAGTGGGTCAAGGGATGAGGATTTGTCATTTTCCTTGGGAAGGCTTCTGACCATTTTCACTGTAAACTCCTGGCCTTTCAGGGGGGGGGGGGGGGGGGCGGGCGGCGGGGCATTCCCCCAAACCGGTTTCTTCTTGCCCTGTGGACATCTAACCTCCCTGCCAAATGTCCTGGGGCTATTCTCAAACCCTTATCTTTATGGCCTTCATCCCCCTCACTATCCCAGACACAGTGTCTGCCATCCCTTATTTTCTAACAAGCTCTACGTTCTTGCTTCTGTGAACTATTTCTAACTATTCCCCTTCACCCCCCTTATTCTCAGTCAATGTGAAGACTTCTTGCCTTTTTACTTTCACCTTTGGGCCCATCTCACTTTTCAATTCCCCCCTTTTCTTTATCTAGCAGGATTTCCACCTGCTAGATTATTCTTTCTTATTGTGTGAAATAAGCTTTCCACCTTTGGCCTTAACTCGTCTTATAGTATTGTGGCACAGGCACGTAGAACACCTCATTACACACAGGTAAGGCTCACCAATAGTACCAGTACAATGCATGCCAAGAACCAAGAAAAGCCACCTTAACCATCCTAGATTTAGTAACCAGCTAGTAAGTGAGCCCCATTAATCTGTTTCCCAGTTGTGTTGTTGATACTTGTCCTACGCAGGACTTTTGCTTCCAGGTTTTCCTTAAGTCTGTTTTCAGATCCTTATTTATTTAAGTACAGCAACTCTGATTTATTATTGTGCACACCCCTCCTTTTCTAGTTATTAATAGATCTAATGCCATCCTGTTTTGGAGTACTACTTTGGACAAAGAGGATACCTCCTCTTGGACTATTTGTAATGCGTTTGTTGTAGCATTTTCTACCATTTCTAGAGTTGCAGAGATATTCACTATAGCATTTTCCCACTGAGCTACTCCTAAGACCAGGATAAGGGCTCTCATGAAGTTGTTGATTATACCTTACCAATGGGTTCTTTACCATTTTAACCCTCCTTGGGTTTTGATACTGGCTCCAAATAGTTCTCACTATGCCTGGTGGTAGTTTGAGCTCTCCCATCTCTGCCCAGCCACCAGAAACCTTTACCCAATCAACACTTGCCCCTCATATTGCTTCCGTTATGATATTCATGCCCACTAATGAGAGTGCTATTACGTTCCTTAATAGCAGCCATTGATAAGTATAGAAATGTAAGGTTAATTCAAATAGAAGGGAGAAGAGTGACAATCACACATCTAACGATAACAAGTAAATAAATATAACAGAAAACATAGTACTATTGCAGCCAAAATACAAAATGTACCAGCACACAGCATCAACTTGCCACAGATGCCACCCCGTGTACACTGAAATAAAGAAAATCAGTAACCAACTCATCTTTTCATTATGAGTTTTACATTTGACGGTACACTTTTCTTGACCGACCAAGTGAGCATCTTGGAATAATCTCCTATACCAATATTGTAGTTACTCCATGTGCCTTATTAGTTCTACAAGGGAATGTCTCTGGCTACTGTAAAAAGGTATCAGTTGTTACCAATATACAGCGATACCCCCCTGTTCTTGGGAGTTCCAAGAAATCAATTTGCGATTGTTGTACAGGTTCTGATTCCGGTTTAAAGATTTTAAGTTTACCGTCTGGAATTAAAGCCTTCTTCAACTACCTGTCCTGCCACCTGACCCATCATCTTATTTCCAGTTTCCTGTACAGTGTTACCTTTCTGATTGTCACGGAGTTGACTAGATCAATCTATATCTGTGATGGGGGCGACAGGCCTCTGCACTCCCACCCCAGTCCCACAAAAATGGGAAGGAAAGGAGGAAAAGAACAGCGGCAACAATCTGTGGAGGAAAACTTATTTTACTATAATACTGGAATACAAGATAACAAAATATAATACAATTTAATTGAAATTGAGATTAATAAATCAGACAAGATGAGAGAGAGTTCCCAGGACCGAGTCAAACCTGAAAAGCTTGGAATGGCTACGAAAGCACCCTCCAGCACCCACTGCCAGGCAGCAAGAGAGCGCCCCCCCCCCCCCCCCCCCCACCCGGAAGGGCCAGATCCCATGACTTCTGTAATGTACAGGAATAGGTACCTGGAATTGGGGCAGTGACACTTTAATGCCCCGTACACTACATGATGTTTTGATGTGGAATACTGAAACCCAAAAAACAAAAAACATAGAACCATGACAGCTGGGTCAGGAGCTGGCTGGAGGCCAAATGCCGGGTCCTGCATTTCAGCTACAACAACCCCAGGTGACGCTGCAGGCTTGGGGCATTGTGGCTGGAAGGCTGCATAGAGGAAATAGACCTGGGGGGTATTGATTGATGCTTGGCTGAACATGAGCTGACAGTGTGCCCAGGTGGCTAAGAAGGCCAATGACATCCTGGCTTGCATCAGAAACAGTGTTGCAAGCAGGAGCAGAGAGGCGATTGTTCCCCTGTACTCAGCACTTCTGTCACAGAGTTGACTAGATCAATCTACGTCTGTGACAGGGGCAACAGGCTTCTGCCCTCCCCCCGACCCTAGTCCCACAAGACTGGGAAGGAAGGAAAGGAGGAAAAGAACAGTGGCAATAATCTATGGAGGAAAACTTATTTTACTATAATATCAGAATACAATATAACACAATATATACAATTTAACTGAAATTGAGATTAATAAAACAGACAAGATGAGAGAGAGTTCCTGGGACAGAGTTGTCACAGAGTTGACCAGATCAATCTATGTCCGTGACAGAGGCGACAGGCCTCTGCCCTCCCCCCCCACCCCAGTCCCACAAAAAATGGGGAAAAAAAAAATAGAACCATGACACTGATGTCCTTTACAATGCATAATAGCATGTTCTTTGGTAGATTTACATCATGCTGTTTTCCTTGTGTGTGCAATCCTTGCTCTTTTCAGATGGTACTATGAGTGTGTAGCATCCCAAATACATAATTAGCATCTGTCCATATCATTAAGACTCTTGTCCAGGCAGTTATTTCAGCCTTTTGAGGGAAAGTACCCTCAGGTAATGGTTGTGCTTTGATTACCTTGTCAGTTGCAGCTACTGCATATCCTGTCTTCCAGTTTCCTTGTCTCACAAAACTGCTGCTGTTGGTAATCCAGGTGTCTTCTGCATCTTCTAAGGGTTTGTCCTTCAGGTCCGACTGGCTGCAATATGCAGCTTCAGTTATTTCAAAGCAGTCATGAAATACTGGTTCTCCCGGTGTTCCGCTAAGGAAAGATACTGGGTTGACAATAGTAGTTAAAATTATTTCTACATCATCCTGCTCTACCAGGATGGCCTGGGATTTCAGGAACCTTTGGGGTAAGAGCCAATGCCCTCCTTTTACCTCCAATACAGTAGACACTGTGTAAGATATTAAAACTGATATTTTTTGGCCTAGTGTAACTTGAATGGTTTCTTGAATACTGAGTACTAGTGCAGCCACCGCTCTCAAGCACCCCAGCCATTCCTTACTCACTTCATCAAGCTGTTTGGAGAAGTGTGCCCCTGCCCTTTGATAGGGTCCAAGGTTCTGGGCAAGGACTCCCAGGGCTATTCCTTGTTTTTTTAATGCGAGCTGGTAGCCCCAAAGCAGAGGGCCTTCGTGAGTTTGTGTTTCAGCTGAGGGAGTGCCCACCTTGCCTCCCCATTTCATAGAATATTTTGGCTTTACCAACAGTCCGTAGCTGAGTATCCATGGTCGGCACCATCCTGTCATTCCTGGGAATGTACGGAATTCCTTGGTAGTTTGTGGCTCGGGGGTTTGGCAGGTGGCTTCTTTCCTGACAGTCCTTAGGGTTTGAACTCCAGCTGTAATTTCATATCCCAAACATGTTGCTTACTGTGGACTTACTTGTGCTTTCTGTTGAGAAACTTGATAATCGTTTAAACAAGAAATTCAGCAAATTCACAGTCCATTGCACAAAGTCCTTTTTGTTTCTGTGACGTCCATGTACTGCAGTAAGGTTCCACTCTGGGATGGAGAAACCCAAGTCTCAGGTTCATTAGTTGACCAGCTTTCAAAAATCATTGAGCTGTTCTCACAACCCTGGGTAACACTGTTCAGATTAACTGAGTCTTTTCTCCCCATACTGGAGCTTTTCTATTCAAAGGCAAATAACCTTAGGCTTCTGTCTTGCTCTAATTTATAGGGAGATGAGGTTCTTTTAATATCTGTATACCCAGCGTGAGATTAAGAAACAAGGGTTCATATGTTAGTCTAACCAGTTTATTACAAATCCTAATCAGGGAGACGGGGAAGGGAAGAAGGGCGATAGAAAAGAGGGGAAAGAAGCAAGAATTGCGTAAAGCGGGGATAGTCACCACCAGGATCCAGCGGCGGTCCCGTTGCACGACGTTTGAAGGTCCGAGGCAGAAGCAGCGGGGGGGGAGGGGAGGGGAGCAGCGTGGCAGGCCTTGGGCAGCAAGCAGGTAGTGGAGGCAGTTGCGGAGCCAATCCTTGAGGAAGCAGCAGGCCCAGGAGAGTTAGCTCTCTTGGGCTACCTCCCCCCACCCTCTCCACCCAAAACAGTATTTCCATACTGTTGGAAATATCCAAGTAATTTTTGTCAGGATGGTATCTCTGATAAAAGCAGATTTTATTCGTGATTGCAATGGCTGGCGTCCCGCAAGCAGGAGCACACCTATGGACACAACATGACAGCCTTTATACCCTGTTTTCTCCCCCTTGCCTCCCCCCTCCTCTGTTTCCCCACTGGCTGGGTACTCCAGATTCACAATCTTATCAGAAGGTTTACATTTGCTATTTACTTGTTAATTTATTTCTTATCTGGTGTCAGTCAGCAGCCATCCTGTTATTTCCAAGATGTCTTGGTGCTCTCCTTGTCCTATTGATATGGTGATTTTCTTTAAAGTCATCGTTAAACAAAGAGCACTTGGGGGATGATGCCAGACCTTCCCATGCCTCTTCAGGCGCTTCCTCGGGCCTGCCATGACTTGTTCTCTGGTGTGATCTCGTGCAGGATATTCTTGCAGTGTGTATGACAAAATATACATATATACATGTGTATACAGAGCGTGCGTTCCTTCGAAGGTGTGAGAATCCTTCTTTGTTTTTTTGTTTTCTTTTTTTGGCTCAAAGCTTGCTTCCTGAGGTTTTTCTTGTGATAAGACTCTGAGTGACTTGTCAAGGAGGCAACTGATGGGTGCTAACTGTGTGACAATCGATATCGCTTTGGGAACATTTGAAAGCCCCTTCCCCCTGAGCTGCTTGCTCTGTAGAAGAGCGGAAGAGAGTGCTCAGGAGTGTTCACTGGCGGAAGATCTGGCCTGTGACTAAACCGCTCCAGCTTAGTATGGGAGGCTGGGGGATGATACCATTGTATCCTGCGAAGGCAAGGTACAGGTTGGTGCCTCCCTGCTTCCTCTTATCTGCTGGCAAGGCCAGAAAGATAAGAACTAAGGAGGTTCCTGCTGAGATCTCAGAGCCAGAAGCTGCCACCGCAAGGAGAACCGACTCAACCACCTTGGGTTTGAGCTGTCACTACAAAGACAGCTGACTCAACCACTTTGAAGCATTGAAAAGGGGCCATCATCGCCATGGTCGTCGTTGTCAATAGAACAACTCTGCCTGACGACCCACCACTACTGAGGATCAAAAACGGAACTACGAACCACGCTGGATCCATGGTGGTGACTATGTCCCTCTTGCTTCCTATAAAGACTCCTTGCTTCTTCTTTTCTATCTTTTCTATCGCCCTCCTTCCCTTCCCCATTACCCTAATTCATAATACTGTCCATCCTCCCCTTCCCCATTTCCCCTGATTAAGATTTGTAATAAACTGTTCGGACCAACATTTGAACCGTTGTTTCTTAATCGCATGCCAGGTATATAGATAATAAAAGAACCTCCTCTCCCTCCTATAAATTAGAGTGAGACAGAAGGTTCGTCTAGAGGATAAGTGATGTAAACTTATCAGAGATCTTCCCCAAGTTAAGTAGGACTCCCAAAAAAAACTATGATAGCAGAGATCATAAAATAAAAATAATATTATCCAATTCTAATGCAGAAACAACATTTGATTCCCACAATTCCCCCCCCTTTTTCTTTTTTATACATTGTTGATTTCTGCAATTCCCTTTTTTTTTTTTTTAAGTTTCACTTATAGACATCTCCCTCGTCTTCACTTTCTTCATCTCCCATCTCCTCTAATACCATCATTTTGTCCAAATGTAATAGCTCCATTGGTGTTTGCTTCAATAGTGCTGTCTCGATCATTGTCTCTACTAGCCCCTCACAAAGGGGATAACACAGCAACCAGTAGCCATCAAGGCTCCTGCTGCTACTATCAAAGAAGTAAATGTGGATACAGTCACCCCTTTCCATTCACCAAACCAGGACTCCAACCATCCAGTGACAGAAGTATCTATTCCTGATTTTTCTGCCACTTCATTGCCAAGGGTGGCACCAAGCCCTTGCAATGCCTTCGTTATTATGTCATCCAGAGCTGTGTTCTTGGGATGAAGGTGCAACAATGGGTACCTAGCGTTACATATACACCCTTGTATCATATCTTAGGAGATCCTATTTTCTCAGGCCATCCTACTTGTGGCATATAACTGTCCTGCAATTCTCTTTATTGCACTCTTTGTACAATTTGTAAATCTCCATTGATTATAACAGATGTAGTTAATCCAATCTTACATTCTTGTTGATCATCACCCACCAGGACAGTGATTCAAACCCTGCAACAGTTTGATTTCTTGCCTTAAAATCATCAGGGACAACAAGAAGAGAAAATTTAAATCCTTAGCTTGCCCACATACCAAACAATACTGATATGCAATGATGTTTGTCACAAGAGATACATAAGTATTTACATCAAATGCTGCACTCATCAAATCAACATTTCTAACAGTTACAAGAGCCCACATTTCTGTCCTTAGATTCACAATTTTAAGGGTCCAGCTGTTTTCAGTTCTCATTGTGTTCGAGGGACCTCCTTAACTCTAGTATGATGTATCCACAATGCTTTCACTGTTGTGTGGGATGTTAGCAGCACCTGGAACAGACCTACCCAGCTTGGTTCCAGGGGCGAATCTTAAGAGATTTGTTATACACATATTATCAAGCCATATCAAGGCCTTGGGCTCTAGTTCCTAGAACCAGTTCCTCTTTTACTCAAAGCTATTCCTGTAGACTTATCACATGCTCAGTTAGTATTTTGCTCCCTACTTGGGTAGAAATTCCCTTTTGTACAACATAAGGCCTTTTGTACAGTATTTTGAAAGGACTTAACCCCTCTTTGGCTCTAGGTTTTGTTCTGGTACTAAGGAGAGCCAAAGGCAACAACTGTGGTCAGGATAGTCCAGCTTCCTGGCCCAGTTTTACAACCTGTGATTTAATTAGATAGTTCATCTTTTCCCCCTGACCACTCGCCTGTGGTCTGTGTGCTATGTGCAATTGCCAATTTATTCCCAATGCTTGCTGACCTGTTAGCATCTGTCCATATATTTAAGGTTCTTGTCAAGGCAATTATTTCAGCCTTCTGAGTGGAAGTCCCCACAGGTAATGGTTTTGCTTCAATTACCTTGTCAGTAGCAGTTACTGCATGGCCTGCCTTACAGTTTCCTTGTCTTCACAAAACTGCTTCCGCCGATGAATCCAGGACTCTTCAGCATCGTCCAACGGTTCCTCCTGTAGCTCTGACCAACTGGCACAGACAGTCTCCATGCAGTCGCACACTGCTGGCTTGGAGGCAGCTCTGCGTTGGCGTTCTGGGTGTTCAGCAAATTGCTTCCTTCTTTTTGATCAGTTGTGCTTTCTGTTGAGAAACTTGATAGCCATTTAAATCAAGAAATTCAGCAAGCTCACAGTCCATTGTACACTGTCCTTTTGTTACTGTAGCATCCACGTACTGCAGTAAAGTTCCACTGTGAGATAGTGAACCCAAATCTCAGGCTCACGTGTTGACCAGTTCTCAAAAATCACTGGGCTGTTCTCACAACCCTGGGTATCACTGTGCAGGTTAACTGAATTATTATTATTATTACTTTTAATTATTCAAATAATTTTAGACTTTCTTTTGCAAAACCAGGCAGAAAAAGGTGCACTTCAAATCCAGAACGGTAAACCCCACCTACTTATTCCTTAACTTGGTTAATAAAGATATACACCATGAGTTGTGTATATTCAACTTTTCTATTAATTGCCCTCAAACCTTGTACCAAACTATAGCTCTTGCTATCCAATTTTTTTTGTTTGCAAGATTGGGTGTTGTATTTGGATTTCTATCCAATTAGTAATCCAAAATCCAAAAAGTTATTTTTATTTCTTTTATCCTCCTACAATCTCGTATCCTCAAAGGGCATTGCTTTACCCTGGTTGGGCTGGCTCCCATCTTTAACTTAACTTTCATTGGGCTGCATTTTTGGCTCTGCCAGGCATCCCTGATGCCTGCAATCCTGTGTATACCCAATGTAGGATTTACGTAACTTCTGGGAGTACAACATTGCTTTTCCCAGTTTGTGTTAAAGCCAGACTTAAAATTTTCAGTCCATTGCTCTTGCTTGACAAGTAGTTCCAATTGTCTCTACTGAATTTAATCTCTACATTCAACTATTCTAACATGTCATGCCCAAATAATCGTTTTGGAGAACCTGGCATGTACAAGAATTTATATATTCCTACTTGTTCTCCTAGCCTGTATTTAATTGGTCCAAAAAAAAGTAAACTTCTCTTGCCAGTAGCTCCTTCAACTATTACAAAAATCATCTATGGGTAATAGTTCTTGATGTAGCACAGAGTAAGACGCACCCAGAGGTACCAGAAAATAAATCTCTTCAGCCTGCTTCCCCTGCTGCTTTCAGTCCTGGCAGGGTGGAACTCTCCCCAAGTCCTTCCAGGCTCCCCTTACCTCTTCTTCTAGGTAAGGACATCCTTGTTAACCTTTCTCAACTTTGCCTTCCTCAGCTTGTTTTTCCCAAACCCTTTTCACTTTCCAAACTCTCATCATCACAGACATTACTAACATTATATTTCAGTTTCACCCCCTCCTCTCCCCAGGCTTCCAGTGCTCACACTGGATATCGGGTTTCCCCAGCTCTGCAGATGCTGGCTATTCTCACTTCCAGTGTCCCGTCCCATCCCCATTCACAAGTAATACACCTGTTGCCTTTGCTTCGGCAACCTCTGATTAATGTCCCGTCGTGAAGTGCTCAGACAGCCCCGGCCAAATCACACACTTTTATGACACCAATGTGGTGAGCGGCAAATGGCACTTATTGCAAGCAACACACTCTTCTTATAGTTGTCCCTTATATCACAGTGCTACCAATCACCCTTGCTACGGTTATCTGTGTCCAATAGACATGTGGCATGTCTTGTCTTGCCATGTCTCATCATGGTTTTCTTATGAGTCAAGGAGCCCCCCGCAGAGGCTGATGACTGTTACAGCCCCCCTTTCACGTATTTACTAACCACGCAAGGGGCCCACACAGATTATGCCTGGTTACGCCTGGTGACCTTGACAGCCCCCGCTTTATGTATTTCGTTGACTACATCTCTAACTTGCGTATTTTGTTAACTACATCTCCCCCTCCCTAAGCTCAAGCAAATCTACTACAACTCGAGAGGACCCTAACCACGTACACCCCGAAATCCCCGCATTGCGCCTATACATGCCATTGTCCTCTCGGTTAAGCCTTTTGCCCCGTTACATCGCGATTCACCAAATAATCCTACCCTTATGTCTTAAACCATACTTATAAATGTAATATACCTATATGCCTATATATATGACTATAAGTGTAAAGCATATGAATATTAGACCTAATACTACTATAACTGAATAACGAATAGAGTTAAACAGATTTAAACATTCCCGTCACTTTGGTGGACCATCCCAGAAGCACTTCCCATCAGTGGTGTTCTCCGTCCTTCTTTACTCTCTCTAGGACACGATGTATCTCTTCTGTGTCATGGTGAACGGTGATCAAGGTTTTCTGTCCATTATCTCTTACACGTTTCAGGAACTGGTGCAGGTCATCATGTTGCAAAAGCTTCCTTACCAACGTCCTTCCTTGGTAAGCCAAAACGAGATTCATCCCACTTGGAGTAGGTGATAGGTCTTTAATCACCGTATAATTATCCTGCAAGAACTGATGTGATGTCACCGACACTAATTAAAGCCACATCCTACAATACTAGTAAAGTTACAGACAGAGAGGTTAGAGATTAGAGCAATTGCTGATAGCTCTAGTGGCACTATCTATGAGTATGAAATTACAAAGATCCTTATACAAACATAACCTTTCCCAATATATACCAACATTGTCTTAGGTACCTGTTGGAGTGTACCTCAAAAATGACAAACATTTGTTCAATATCAAGGCAGATGTCTCAGGCTTTGAGAGTATTGCTCTCACAAACCAGCTGTATGGAATTGCTTGTTCTCCAGGCCTCAGTCTGGCCACCTGTCCCTGAAGGGAAACCATTCTGATGCCCACAATGCATACTGCACTGGCTTAAGCACCATGCACGTCAGATTTGTTACATGAGGAAAGAGAAGGCCTGATGCTGTCAGGACTTCTAATGCATTTAAAGTGAGGAGTGATTTCAATCCCCGTTGCTCTGCACAATCTATCAGGTGTGTGATGTCTTTCAGATCGAGGGATACCTCTTCCGGGCCTCTGTTATCGTTCCCTACTATCAGGAAGATCTCCAGTACTCTTCCTTCCTCTATCAGGCTAGATCTAAACTTTCCACAATCTGTTAGTGCATCTCTCTTAACTCTTAAATGCAAATTCACCTCTCTCCTTTCGCTATCCTTTTCAGTCACAGCTGGAAGCTGCAGGCTCCGCACTGCTCCCACTGTGCCCATCTCCCTTTGATCAAGCACTGACTGTTGTAGAGGCTTCTGATTGGTTGCATACACACTCAATCTTGTAGAAGGATGTGTGGGTCGAGTCAGTGGGTCTGAACACTGAGGCAGAGAGTGGGTCCGGAGACTATCGTTATTTCTTTCTGCGTCGGGTGCAACCTGAGCAGAGGGCGCCAGCCGGACGCCACCTACACCTTCAGGCACAGTCAGGGTGGACAGTGCTGGCAGGACACTATCATCGCAGCGCCTGTAACTTACATCGCTTCCCTTTCTCTCTGCTGTTTTTTCTTCTACTACCTCCCTAACTTTTGACCAATCCGTACCCAGGCCTTTCCCGCAGTCCCCACCCCCCCTGGGTGTTACTGCATTCCACCTCCTGAGAGGAGGCAGCAAGTGTCCCATCCCAGCTCACTTTTTTCCCTGCCCCCACAGGTGGTGTTAGGTTACACAGAGGATACAGCGGTTGTCCTGAATACGGCTGGGGAGTTTCAGCGACCTTGGATTCCTGCACTTGAGCTGTTTTGCAAGATAAAACTGCAGACAGTTCAGCGCAGTCTTCTTCTATTTGTTTATGCGAAGCTGGAGCGAGAGGGGAGCAGAAGGGGGTGCTGAAGGTGCGGACGAGATGTTAGTCGCCATAGCTGAGGGCATATTTGCGGTGTTCGCTTCCTCAGGGGACCTGCAAGAAAGTACGCTTCCCGCGCCGTTTCTCACGGTGTTATTAAATTCCAAACCCATCATAACGCGCGCAGCTTCAGGAATTCTATCTTCTCTCGCGGCTCGGAAAGCGCCGAGGACCAACCCCCAAATTTTAAGCTCCGCAACTTTCTCCTTCTCTATCGCACGCTGCGCAAGCGCAGATGTAAATGCATCCCATCTAGTGGGGTCTAAAATGCCCTGAGGGGAGGGAAGATTCCACTCCTCTTCCAGGCGAGTAAGTACAGCGGCAATGTCCTTCTCAGAAGGAGCATCCTCGCCGAAATAGTCCTTACAAGCTTGATGCAATACCTTAATGACGGATTCCATGGTTGTCCAGGGTGATCAGCCCTCCACCTTCCACAAATCTACCGCTGTGGGATAACTTCACAGCTGCGCTCACAGCCCCAGGGGGATCAGTCCCTCCGGCTCTTCCGCCGCCTTACCGCCGCGGGCTCCTGCGTCCGTCGCGCAACTGGCTGTCACACATTCACGACTGGGACATGGCATTATCACGTCGGGGTCACCACTTGTTGCCTTTGCTTCGGCAACCTCTGATTAATGTCCCGTCGTAAAGTGCTCAGACAGCCCTGTCACGGAGTTGACCAGATCAATCTATGTCCATGACATAGTGCTCAGACAGCCCCGGCCAAATCACATGCTTTTATGACACCAATGTGGTGAGCGGCAAATGGCACATATTGCAAGCAACACACTCTTCTTATAGTTGTCCCTTATATCACAGTGCTACCAATCACCCTTGCTACGGTTATCTGTGTCCAATAGACATGTGGCATGTCTTGTCTTGTCATGTCTCATCATGGTTTCTCGTGAGTGTAGTGCTCTTCAGACCTTCTGTATGCCCGACTCCAGAATCCCAGGGGTCGGCCTCGGGTCTCTCCTGAGGCTCTTTGCCACAAACTCCAAGTGGGACTGTTCTCTCCAGCAGCAGTGTAGAGGATGTTCTTTATACCCTGTCCCGTCCGTACTGGCCCTAGGGCCACGGCCCGGGCTATCTCCTGTTTAATCTGTTCAAAAGCCTGCTGCTGCTCAAGGCCCCATGTAAACTCATTTCTCATTCGCGTCACATAATAAAGGGGGCTTACAATGAGGCTGTAGTTTGGAACGTGCATTCTCCAAAAGCCCACTGCACCCAGAAAAGATTGTGTCTCTCTTTTGCTAGTGGGTGGAGACATAGCAGTGATTTTGTCGATCACATCTGTCGGGATGTGACGACGGCCATCTTGCCACTTTATACCTAGGAACTGAATTTCCTGGGCAGGTCCTTTCACTTTGCTTCGCTTAATAGCAAAACCAGCACTCAGAAGAATTTGGATCATTCGCTCTCCTTTTGTGAAGACTTCTTCTGCTGTATCGCCTCACACAATGATGTCATCAATGTACTGCAGGTGCTCAGGAGCACTGCCCTGTTCCAATACAGTTTGGATCAACCCATGGCAAATGGTCGGGCTGTGTTTCCACCCCTGGGGCAAACGGTTCCAGGTATACTGAATGCCCCTCCATGTGAAAGCAAACTGTGGCTTACATTCTTTGGCCAAAGGAATGGAAAAGAAGGCATTAGCAATGTCAATGGTGGCATACCATTTGGCCGCTTTTGACTCCAGTTCATACTGGAGTTCTAACATGTCCGGCACAGCAGCACTCAGTGGGGGTGTGACTTCATTCAGGCCACGGTAGTCCACCGTCAGCCTCCATTCTCCACTGGCTTTACGCACTGGCCATATGGGGCTGTTAAAAGGCGAGTGAGTTTTGCTGATCACTCCCTGGCTCTCTAGTTGACGAATCCACTTATGAATGGGGAGCAAGGAATCCCTGTTGGTGCGGTACTGACGCCTGTGCACCATTTTTGTAGCAATCGGTACGTGTTGCTCTTTTACTCGCAGCAGCCCCACAACAGATGGATCTTCTGACAGGCCAGGCAAAACAGACAGCTGCTTAATGTTGTCTGTGTCCACAGCAGCTATTCCAAAGGCCCATCGATACCCCTTAGGATCCTTGAAATGCCCCCTTCTGAGATAATCAATACCTAATATACACGGAGCCCCTGGGCCCGTCACAATAGGATGTTTTTGCCAGTCCTTACCAGTGAGGCTTATCTCAGCCTCCAACACAGTCAATTCTTGAGAGCCCCCGGTCACTCCAGAAATATGGATTGATTCTGTCCCTTGGTGACTCGAGGGCATCAGAGTGCACTGTGCACCAGTGTCCACCAGGGCCTTATATTTCAGTGGTTCTGATGTGCCAGGCCATCGAATCCACACAGTCCAATATACTCTATTATCCCTTCCCCCCCCCTGACTGAGGGCAGGGCCCCTCTATTCATTACCTGTGGTAACTGGAGCAACTGCACTGGTGGTAGATCTGCTTTGTAATTCTTTCACCCGGGCTCGTAGTACAGGAGTAGTTTGACCGTGCCACTTCCCCATGTCTTCTCTATGGTCACGTAGGTAATACCATAAGTCAATTCGCGGTGTATTACCCCTTACTTGAGCCGGAGAGCGTTTGCTTCTAACAGCTGAGATTTTTGATCGTGCACGTAAGAAGGAAGGTTCACCGTCTTTAGTTAGGTGGGCTCGCAAAAATCTCATCGTCTCCTTCACCTCCTTCACATCCTTCGCTAGACTTGTTTGATTATCCTGATCTTCATCAAGCGTCTCTGATACTGCTACAGGTTTGTCACGGTTAATCAGTTGAGACATTTGCTCCGTCATTCTTGATATTGCAGCAACGGCAGCATGAATTGGGGACAGCAATTGTTCGTAGTTTTGGAGCGTAACAATTAATTCATAAAGTAAGGGTGTTCTCTGTTGTTCTTGGTATCTGTCACATGCTGACGTTAGTGTAGCGGCATATTTGTCCGGCGCTGTTGTCACGATTTTCTGCCATATCTCAGGCGTTGTCCTCACCTTTTCAGGGTCGCGGTTTTGGTGTGGTTGGTTAGGAACAAAGTCAGGGTCATACAACATTTCCACCACGCCTATTTCCCTCAAATACTGGATACCCTTTTCAACTGTATCCCATTTCTTCATTGCAATCTTCAAGCCATTTTTGAAGGGATATTTTTCCTTCACGGCTATTAACACTCGTTCCCAGAGGGAGGCAGCCTCATCCGAACATCGACTAATTCCTCTATCAATAGCTGGATCTCTGGCAATGGCACCTAGTTGGCGAGCTTCATTACCATCCAGAGGCAAGCTATGGGCCCCACTGTCCCAACAGAGGAACCAACCAGGAAACAAGACTTTCATTCGGGCGCCGTGTAAACTCCATTCTTGAACCTGGGATTTCAGTCATCTTTAGAGGCCAGCGAGTAGTAATAGAGACTTCCTCTTCATCACTCTCTTCTGCATGTCTCTTAGTTTTCCCTTTTGCCTTTCGTGATGGTGGTGGTTCTGAGGAGGGCCCCTCGCCTGGATCTTCTTCCTCATCCTCCTCTTCTTCTCTTTTTCGTTCAAGACGCGAAGACACTCGTTTCCATTTCTTGCCCTCCACAGGAGCAGCTGGTATTGTTACTGGTGTCTCCTGTGATTGATTAGATTTGACTTGGGGATTTTCCCCTTTGGCTTGAACCTCAGCTCGGAAACTCTCTCTCTTCAGAATGGTATTATATAGGGCACGGTAAGCACAAGCCAAACCCCAAATAAGTTGTACCTCCTTAGATTTATGTAAGCTGCATAGTCCCTGACTCAAATACTGGCTTAGTTTCTCAGGATCCCACAGGTGTTCAAGAGTAAAATCCCATGACACTGCGGGTCCCCATGCTTCTAAAACCTTTCCTAAACCTCTCCATATCCCCTGCCAATCATCATTCTCTGGTTTTGGAAGAGACTCCTTTCCCTTAATACGAATGCATAGGAATACATTCAGGAAAATTGATGACACAAACAACAACAACAACATGACTATTAATTCAGGATTCAAAAAACGTTTGACAAACCGAGAAGAAAACCCGGAGACTGGTCTGAACATCGTGTTGTTTGTAAAATTAGCTATTCCATTTGGGATGTAGTTGTTTGTGAAATTAGCCATTCCTTCTGGGATGTAAATGTCAAAATTCAAATCATACCACATTGCAACTAGGTAAAACATAGGTGTCTCCATCAGTGTCCTCAGGTAGTTATATATGAATGCAATTCCACAACACATAATTATGAGCTGGATTATTGGCCAGTAGGTTGTGACTAACACCATTGCTTTTAATCCTTTACCCAGCACCCCCAGGATAACGAGTGGGTTCATTGCTGGTGCCTGCTAAAAAAGGGTTAATGAATTGAAGCTACCAAGAGGAGGGGAAAAAAAAAGGAAAAAAGGCACTACTCAGACGAAGTAGTGCTCAAAGTTTACAAATATCCCAGAACACGGGCAGTACGCCTAATCTTTCAAGGTCAGGTTTTCCAGCGCAGAAACCTGAACTACTGATAATGCTCCTTAACGAAGCTCTCTAAGAGCAGAGAGAAAAAAAAGAGATTCGTTCTAAAAGCTAAAAAGCAGTCGCCCCACATTGGGCGCCAAAAATCTGTCACGGAGTTGACCAGATCAATCTATGTCCGTGACAGGGGCGACAGGCCTCTGCCCTCCCCCCCCACCCCAGTCCCACAAAAATGGGAAGGAAGGAAGGGAGGAAAAGAGCAGCGGCAACAATCTATGGAGGAAAAACTTATTTTACTATAATATTGGAATACAAGATAACACAATATATATGCAATTTAATTGAAATTGAGATTAATAAATCAGACAAGATGAGAGTTCCCGGAACCGAGTCAAACCTGAAAAGCTTGGAACGGCTAGGAAAGCACCCTCCAGCACCCACTGCAAGGCAGCAAGAGAGCGCCCCCCCCCCCCCACCCGGAAGGGCCAGATCCCGTGACTGCTGTAATGTACAGGGATAGGTACCTGGGATTGGGCAGTGACACTTTAATGCCCTGTACACTACATGATGTTTTGATGTGGAATTCTGAAACCCAAAGTAAAAACAAACAAACAAACAAGCAAGAACCATAGAACCATGACATTCCACCCCTTATTTTACATCGTTACATCATGCTTAAAATATATATATACATACATACAAACAAAAAATGATTACAATGCATTACAAACACATGGCTATATATATATTTACATATATATATATACATAGAATTAGTAACTGCACTCCCCTGGCATCAAGTTTCCCTGTGGTACACACTGGGCATCCCCATTCTTCTGCATTACCCACCAAGTGGATCCTGGTCCCTGGGCAAAAACTGTACCACGGAGAGGTTTGCCCTTTCCAGAAGCTGGAAGAACCCAAACTGCCTTTCCTAACATGTTCTTTACATGTACAACAGGGATTTTATCTCCCTCTACGGTATGTAGGGAACTGGATTGGTTAGGACCATCACGACTGATAGATCCTCTGGTATTGACCAACCAGGTGGCTTCTGCCAAATGCTTCTCCCAGTGCTTAAATATTCTGCCACCCAGTGCTTTTAGCATCGTTTTTAACAATCCATTGTAGCGTTCAATTTTACCAGAGGCTGGTGCATGATAGGGAATATGGTAAATCCACTCAATGCCATGATCTTTGGCCCAAGTATTTACAAGAGAATTTTTGAAATGAGTCCCATTATCTGACTCAATCCTTTCTGGGGTGCCATGTCGCCACAAGACTTGTTTCTCGAGACCCAGTATGGTGTTTCGGGCGGTAGCATGGCGTTCTGCATATGATTCGAGCCACCCAGTGGTTGCTTCCACCATAGTAAGCACATAATGCTTGCCATTGCGAGATCGTGGCAAGGTGATATAATCAACCTGCCATGCCTCCCCATATTTGTACTTTTGCCATCGCCCTTCCTCCCACAGAGGTTTCATCCTCTTGGCTTGTTTGATGATGCCACATGTTTCACAGTTATGAATAACCTGTGCAATGGCATCCATAGTTAAGTCCACCCCTCGGTCTCTAGCCCATTTGTATGTTGCATCTCTCCCTTGATGACCTGAGGTCTCATGGGCCCACCGAGCTAGAAATAATTCACCCTTATTCTGCCAGTCCAGGTCTATTTGAGCCACCTCAATTCTGGCAGCTCGGTCTACCTGATGGTTATTTTGCTGTTCTTCAGTAGCCCGACTCTTGGGCACATGAGCATCTACATGACGCACCTTTACAACTATAGTCTTTGTTCGGGCAGCAATGTCTTTACACAGTTCAGCAGCCCAAATAGGTTTACCCCTTCTTTGCCAGTTATCTTGCTCCCACTGCTGTAACCACCTTCATAAGGCATTCGCTACCATCCACGAGTCAGTGGAAAGATAGAGCATTGGCCACCTCTCCCGTTCAGCAACATCTAAGGCCAGTTGGACAGCCTTTACCTCTGCGAATTGGCTTGATTCGCCTTTCCCTTCCGTGGCCTCTGCAACTTGTTGTGTGGGGCTCCACACAGCAGATTTCCATCTGCGATGCTTTCCCACAATACGACACGATCCATCTGTGAACAGGGCATATTTCTTTTCATTCTCTGGTAGTTCATTGTATAGTATTTGTAAATCTCCATTGATTATAACAGATGTAGTTAATCCAATCTTACATTCTTGTTGATCATCACCCACCAGGACAGTGATTCAAACCCTGCAACAGTTTGATTTCTTGCCTTAAAATCATCAGGGACAACAAGAAGAGAAAATTTAAATCCTTAGCTTGCCCACATACCAAACAATACTGATATGCAATGATGTTTGTCACAAGAGATACATAAGTATTTACATCAAATGCTGCACTCATCAAATCAACATTTCTAACAGTTACAAGAGCCCACATTTCTGTCCTTAGATTCACAATTTTAAGGGTCCAGCTGTTTTCAGTTCTCATTGTGTTCGAGGGACCTCCTTAACTCTAGTATGATGTATCCACAATGCTTTCACTGTTGTGTGGGATGTTAGCAGCACCTGGAACAGACCTACCCAGCTTGGTTCCAGGGGCGAATCTTAAGAGATTTGTTATACACATATTATCAAGCCATATCAAGGCCTTGGGCTCTAGTTCCTAGAACCAGTTCCTCTTTTACTCAAAGCTATTCCTGTAGACTTATCACATGCTCAGTTAGTATTTTGCTCCCTACTTGGGTAGAAATTCCCTTTTGTACAACATAAGGCCTTTTGTACAGTATTTTGAAAGGACTTAACCCCTCTTTGGCTCTAGGTTTTGTTCTGGTACTAAGGAGAGCCAAAGGCAACAACTGTGGTCAGGATAGTCCAGCTTCCTGGCCCAGTTTTACAACCTGTGATTTAATTAGATAGTTCATCTTTTCCCCCTGACCACTCGCCTGTGGTCTGTGTGCTATGTGCAATTGCCAATTTATTCCCAATGCTTGCTGACCTGTTAGCATCTGTCCATATATTTAAGGTTCTTGTCAAGGCAATTATTTCAGCCTTCTGAGTGGAAGTCCCCACAGGTAATGGTTTTGCTTCAATTACCTTGTCAGTAGCAGTTACTGCATGGCCTGCCTTACAGTTTCCTTGTCTTCACAAAACTGCTTCCGCCGATGAATCCAGGACTCTTCAGCATCGTCCAACGGTTCCTCCTGTAGCTCTGACCAACTGGCACAGACAGTCTCCATGCAGTCGCACACTGCTGGCTTGGAGGCAGCTCTGCGTTGGCGTTCTGGGTGTTCAGCAAATTGCTTCCTTCTTTTTGATCAGTTGTGCTTTCTGTTGAGAAACTTGATAGCCATTTAAATCAAGAAATTCAGCAAGCTCACAGTCCATTGTACACTGTCCTTTTGTTACTGTAGCATCCACGTACTGCAGTAAAGTTCCACTGTGAGATAGTGAACCCAAATCTCAGGCTCACGTGTTGACCAGTTCTCAAAAATCACTGGGCTGTTCTCACAACCCTGGGTATCACTGTGCAGGTTAACTGAATTATTATTATTATTACTTTTAATTATTCAAATAATTTTAGACTTTCTTTTGCAAAACCAGGCAGAAAAAGGTGCACTTCAAATCCAGAACGGTAAACCCCACCTACTTATTCCTTAACTTGGTTAATAAAGATATACACCATGAGTTGTGTATATTCAACTTTTCTATTAATTGCCCTCAAACCTTGTACCAAACTATAGCTCTTGCTATCCAATTTTTTTTGTTTGCAAGATTGGGTGTTGTATTTGGATTTCTATCCAATTAGTAATCCAAAATCCAAAAAGTTATTTTTATTTCTTTTATCCTCCTACAATCTCGTATCCTCAAAGGGCATTGCTTTACCCTGGTTGGGCTGGCTCCCATCTTTAACTTAACTTTCATTGGGCTGCATTTTTGGCTCTGCCAGGCATCCCTGATGCCTGCAATCCTGTGTATACCCAATGTAGGATTTACGTAACTTCTGGGAGTACAACATTGCTTTTCCCAGTTTGTGTTAAAGCCAGACTTAAAATTTTCAGTCCATTGCTCTTGCTTGACAAGTAGTTCCAATTGTCTCTACTGAATTTAATCTCTACATTCAACTATTCTAACATGTCATGCCCAAATAATCGTTTTGGAGAACCTGGCATGTACAAGAATTTATATATTCCTACTTGTTCTCCTAGCCTGTATTTAATTGGTCCAAAAAAAAGTAAACTTCTCTTGCCAGTAGCTCCTTCAACTATTACAAAAATCATCTATGGGTAATAGTTCTTGATGTAGCACAGAGTAAGACGCACCCAGAGGTACCAGAAAATAAATCTCTTCAGCCTGCTTCCCCTGCTGCTTTCAGTCCTGGCAGGGTGGAACTCTCCCCAAGTCCTTCCAGGCTCCCCTTACCTCTTCTTCTAGGTAAGGACATCCTTGTTAACCTTTCTCAACTTTGCCTTCCTCAGCTTGTTTTTCCCAAACCCTTTTCACTTTCCAAACTCTCATCATCACAGACATTACTAACATTATATTTCAGTTTCACCCCCTCCTCTCCCCAGGCTTCCAGTGCTCACACTGGATATCGGGTTTCCCCAGCTCTGCAGATGCTGGCTATTCTCACTTCCAGTGTCCCGTCCCATCCCCATTCACAAGTAATACACCTGTTGCCTTTGCTTCGGCAACCTCTGATTAATGTCCCGTCGTGAAGTGCTCAGACAGCCCCGGCCAAATCACACACTTTTATGACACCAATGTGGTGCTTGCATACATTTTATCATCTCCTTCACCTCCTTCATATCCTTCGATAGACTCTTTTGATTATCCTGATCTTCATCAAGTGTTTCTGATACTGCTACAGGTTTGTCACGGTTAATCAGTTGAGACACTTGCTCCGTCATCATTCTTGATATAGCAGCAACGGCAGCATGAATTGGGGACAGCAATTGTTCGTAGTTTTGGAGCGTAACAATTAATTCATAAACTAAGGGCGTTCTCTGTTGTTCGTTGAATCTGTCACATGCTGACATTAGTGTAGAGGCATATTTGTCCGGTGTTGTTGTCACGATTTTCTGCCATATCTCAGGCGTTGTCCTCATCTTTTCAGGGTCGCGGTCTTGGTGGGGGTGGTTAGGAACAAAGTCAGGGTCATACAGCATTTCCACCACGCCTATTTCCCTCAAATACTGGATACCCTATTCAACTGTATCCCATTTCTTCATCGCAATCTTCAAGCCATTTTTGAAGGGATACTTTTCCTTCACGGCTGTTAACACTCGTTCCCAGAGGGAGGCAGCCTCATCCGAACATCGACTAATTCCTCTATCAATAGCTGGATCTCTGGCAATGGCACCTAGTTGGCGAGCTTCATTACCATCCAGAGGCAAGCTATGGGCCCCACTGTCCCAACAGCGAACCAACCAGGAAACAAGAGTTTCATTCGGGCGCCATGTAAACTCCTTTCTTGAACCTTGGATTTCAGTCATCTTTAGAGGCCGGCGAGTAGTAATAGAGACTTCCTCTTCATCACTCTCTTCTGCACGTCTCTTAGTTTTCCCTTTTGCCTTTCGCGATGGTGGTGGTTCTGAGGAGGGCCCCTCGCCTGGATCTTCTTCCTCATCCTCCTCTTCTTCTCTTTTTCGTTCAAGACGCGAAGACACTCGTTTCCATTTCTTGCCCTCCACAGGAGCAACCGGTATTGTTACTGGTGTCTCCTGTGATTGATTAGATTTGACTTGGGGATTTTCCCCTTTGGCTTGAACCTCAGCTCGGAAACTCTCTCTCTCCAAAATGGTATTATATAGGGCACGGTAAGCACAAGCCAAACCCCAAATAAGTTGTACCTCCTTAGATTTATGTAAGCCGCATAGTCCCTGATTCAAATATTGGCTTAGTTTCTCAGGATCCCACAGGTGTTCAAGAGTAAAATCCCATGACACTGCGGGTCCCCATGCTTCTAAGACCTTTCCTAAACCTCTCCATATCCCCTGCCAGTCATCATTCTCTAGTTTTGGAGAAGACTCCTTCCCCTTATTACAAATAAAGAATACATTCAGGAGAATTGATGACATGCACACCACCATGACTATTAATTCAGGATTCAAAAAACGTTTGACAAACCGAAAAGAAAACCCGGAGACTGGTCTGAACATCGTGTTGTTTGTAAAATTAGCTATTCCATTTGGGATGTAGCTGTTTGTGAAATTAGCCATTCCTTCTGGGATGTAGTTGTTTGTGAAATTAGCCATTCCTTCCGGGATGTAAATGTCAAAATTCAAATCATACCATGTTGCAAGTAGGTAAAACATTGGTGTCTCCATCAGTGCCATTAGGTACCTATATACGGATGCAATTCCAACACACGTAAATGCAAGATGGATTATTGGCCAGTAGGTTGTGAGTAACACCATTGCTTTAAATCCTTTACACAGCGCCCCCACGATAACGAGTGGGTTCATCAGAGGTGCCTGCTAAAAAGGGGTTAATGAATTGAAGCTAACAAGAGCAGGGAAAAAAAAAAGGCACTACCCAGACTAAGTAGTGCTCAAGGTTTACAAATATCCCAGAACACTGGCAGTACGCCTAATCTTTCAAGGTCAGGTTTTCCAGCGCAGAAACCTGAACTACTGATAATGCTCCCTAACGAAGCTCTCTAAGAGCAGAGAGAAAAAGAGATCCGTTCTAACAGCTAAAAAGCAGCTTGAGCCCCACGTTGGGTGCCAAAAATCTGTCACGGAGTTGACCAGATCAATCTATGTCCGTGACAGGGGCGACAGGCCTCTGCCCTCCCCCCCCACCCCAGTCCCACAAAAATGGGAAGGAAGGAAGGGAGGAAAAGAGCAGCGGCAACAATCTATGGAGGAAAAACTTATTTTACTATAATATTGGAATACAAGATAACACAATATATATACAATTTAATTGAAATTGAGATTAATAAATCAGACAAGATGAGAGAGAGAGAGTTCCCAGAACCGAGTCAAACCTGAAAAGCTTGGAACGGCTAGGAAAGCACCCTCCAGCACCCACTGCAAGGCAGCAAGAGAGTGCCCCCCCCCACCCGGAAGGGCCAGATCCCGTGACTGCTGTAATGTACAGGGATAGGTACCTGGGATTGGGCAGTGACACTTTAATGCCCCGTACACTACATGATGTTTTGATGTGGAATACTGAAACCCAAAGTAAAAACAAACAAACAAACAAACAAGAACCATAGAACCATGACACAAGATAAGAGAGAGAGAGAGTTCCCGGGACCGATTCAAACCTGAAAAGCTTGGAATGGCTAGGAAAGCACCCTCCAGCACCCACTGCCAGGCAGCAAGAGAGTGCCCCCCCCACCTGGAAGGGCCAGATTCCGTGACTTCTGTAATGTACAGGGATAGGTACTTGGAATTGGGGCAGTGACACTTTAATGCCCCGTGCACTACATGATGTTTTTATGTGGAATATTGAAACCCAAAAACAAGAAACAAAAACAAAAACATAGAACCATGACAAGCCCCGGCCAAATCACACGCTTTTATGACACCAATGTGGTGAGCGGCAAATGGCACTTATTGCAAGCAACACACTCTTCTTATAATTGTCCCTTATATCACAGTGCTACCAATCACCCTTGCTACGGTTATCTGTGTCCAATAGACATGTGGCATGTCTTGTCTTGCCATGTCTCATCATGGTTTTCTTATGAGTCAAGGAGCCCCCCGCAGAGGCTGATGACTGTTACAGCCCCCCTTTCACGTATTAACTAACCACGCAAGGGGCCCACACAGATTATGCCTGGTTACGCCTGGTGACCTTGACAGCCCCCGCTTTATGTATTTCGTTGACTACATCTCTAACTTGCGTATTTTGTTAACTACATACACCCTTCACAGTTACAGCGGGAGGCTCCGGCCCACAATTCTTTCTCCCACTCCAAGTTGTTCTTACAAGTTGTTTGTTTGTTTGTTTTTCCACAATTCCACTATTTGTACCCTCAACTGCAATTCCACATACCATTAAAAACTGCATTTCCACATAATTTCCACATACCATTAAAATTGCATTTCTGCATTTCCATATACCATTAAGACAGTTTCTCCCAGTGCCTTCAAAATCCACAAATCAAACAACACAATTCCTCAACTTCCACAAACACCCAGCACTTGGTCTCATGATTAGGATACTCAATTATAAAACTGGTCCCATTACTCCATTTACGTTCCTGGTTTCTTATTCAATATTCCCCCTGGCTCACCAACAATGCTTCTCCAGTGAGCCAAAATACAACCCAGGGTGTCTTCTCATATCACTTTAGACACCCCTTGTTCCATAACAGCCTCGTACACGACATAACATAACATAACACTTTCAGGACATAAACATTTAACAATCACAAAGACAGTGACAATAATCAGTACAATTTATCCTCAGGATCCTTCCTCTCTCTGCCTTCCTCCAGAGCTCAACCTTCCCTCTGTATTCATTTCCCACACTTGCATAGCTGCCAACCTCCTTCTCCAATAATCAGCATATCAATGATAAACATAATTTCCATCCATGAGTACAAATTAGGCCCTAGAAATGATCTAATTGTTCTGCTACACTTATAGGATCCTCAGTTAAGGAATTCTTCTTGCAACTCCTAACTTCTCTTCTAGTAAAAACAGCAGGCATTACCGCACCTTTTTTTCCCTTTGACCTAAGACTGCCTTAAGAGGATAAAGTGAAGTATTAGTAAGGTTAGTATTAGAGAAAGAAAAACTATCCAGGTCCCATTCGCATTACTCCAACTCCCTCAGTAATCGAGAGCGAATCCTCTCTCCAGGACCCTGCACAGATCAGCAGCACGGCCACTCTCCTCCTCTGGAGAGGTCACCGCCGCTTTAGAAATTGCACTGCTTTAGAAATTAAAAGGGGGGGAAGTTATCTAAGGGATCCCATTTATGATCTTTCTGCTTCTCTTTCCCATTTCCTTTGAACTTGGACTCCTCGCGAGGCACATTTCTTTACTTCTTGCACTTATTAAGCGACCTAAGCCAATTCTGTTTCAGAAAAGGAGTCTTATTGTTTACATATAAATACAAAGTCTGATAGGCCCAATTTTCTTCAGACTCCTATTTTGGTCAAAATAACGATTTTCCCTGTAATGGCTCGCTACTGTATACAGTATTTAAAAATCTTTTCCCTGTTCTTTTCCTAGTTTTGGGATTACTTTCCAATTTTGAAACACTTCTCCCAAGGGGCTGGCTCTCTCTAGGCACCATTCCGGGGACCTTTTTCCCCTGCTCTCGGGAACTCCTATTACCCATCCCTCCAGAATGCTACTGTGAACTCCCCAGCTCACAGGTTAGCACATTCTGATTCTCGGATTTTGGGCCCAATCCCTCAGGAGTACTATACTCCTATCTCGGATTAATTTCACTTCGTCAAGTGCACAGGGTACTGCACACCAACAGTTCCCTCCCGAGACTCTTCCTTCCACGAGCAGCCGCTCCATCCGTCCCTGGCCGTGCCCCTCGTGGGACAGCGGAACTGCAGGTCGGGACTCAGCACTCGCTTCACACTGACAGTGCATCTCAGTCACACACACTCAAGAGTCTCAACCAACCCCCAAGGAAAGAGTTAAATCCCCTTACCTTGGTCCGTGCATGAAGTTACCGGGTCGCAATGGCCAACACCTGTGCCTACCTGCCCCTTGGCTTTCACAGAGCCCGTCCTTTACGAAACAGTCTCGGATTTTTATCGGCCGTACCAAGGAGTCACCTCAGCACCCAGACAGGACCGCTGAAATCAGCGGGGTGCACCTATCCTGTGCAGGGCAGTAGGGAAACTCCCAAAGAGGCGATAATACTCCCGGACGAGCCCCCAAATTGTTGGAAATATCCAAGTAATTTTTGTCAGGATGGTATCTCTGATAAAAGCAGAATTTATTCGCGATTGCAATGGCGGGTGTCCCGCAAGCAGGAGCGCGCCTATGGACAAAACATGACAGCCTTTATACCCTGTTTTCTCCCCCTTGCCTCCCCCCTCCCCTTTTTCCCCAATGGCTGGGTACTCCAGGTTCACAATCTTATCAGAAGGTTTACATTTGCTATTTACTTGTTAATTTATTTGTTATCTGATGTCAGTCAGTAGTCATCCTGTTGTTTCCAAGATGTCTCAGTGCTCTCCTTGTCCTATTGATATGGTGATTTTCTTTAAAGTCTTCGTTAAACAAAGAGCACTGGGGAATGATGCCAGGCCTTCCCATGCCTCTTCAGGCGCTTCCTCGAGCATGCCATGACTTGTTTTCTGGTGTGATCTCGTGCAGGATATTCTTGCAGTGTGTATGACAAAATATACATATATACACCTGTATACAGAGCGTGTGTTCCTCAGAAGGTTCGTCTAGAGGATAAGTGATGTAAACTTATCAGAGATCTTCCCCAAGTTAAGTAGAAGGACTCCCAAAAAGAACTATGATAGCGGAGATCATGAAATAAAAATAATATTATCCAATTCGAATGCAGAAACAACATTTGATTCCTACAAAACTAATACATAATCAGTAGTTTTACTGGAATTTCGATACATATTCATTATACCCCCGAGAGTTCGTTAGCATGCAGATCCTCCCCCCTTACGTGCGTAGTGGGTCGAGGGATGAAGATTTGTTGTTTTCCTCGTGAAGGCTTCTGACCATTTTCGCTGTAAACTCCCGGCCTTTGGAGGGGGGGGGCATCCCCCCAAACTGTTTTCTTCTTGCCCTGTGGACATCTAATCACCTCCCTGCCAAATGTCCTCGGGCTGTTCTCAAACCCTTATCTTTATGGCCTTCATCCCCCTCACTATCCTAGACACAGTGTCTGGCATCCCTTATTTTCTAACAAGCTCTACATTCTTGCTTCTGTAAACTACTTCCCTTCACCCCCCTTATTCTCAGTCAATGTGAAGCCTTCTTGCCTTTTTACTTTCACCTATGGAGCCTGTCTCACCTTTCAGCTTGTGACCATGCTGATTGGAAAAAAACTGATGATGTTAATCTATATCCTTATATCGATGATCTCCTGCTGACATCCGACTCACTGGAGGCAGTAGGACAGGCGGCAGATTCATTAACCACCCATTTACAACAGAGGGGATGGGCTATAAATCCCCAAAAGGTGCAAGGTCCAGGCCTGTCCGTAAAATTCCTGGGGGTGGTTTGGTCAGGAAAGACCAAAGTACTTCCCAGTGCTGTCATAGATAAGGTTCAGGCGTTTCCAGTCCCTACAACATCGAAGCAGCTGCAAGAGTTTCTAGGTATACTGGGTTACTGGCGTTCCTTTATACCTCACCTTGCGCAGCTGCTAAGGCCACTATATAGACTCAGAAAAGAGGGGCAGCTATGGGACTGGGGGAAACAGAACAGGATGCTTTCCAACAAGCAAAACTGGCACTTAAACAAGCCAACGCATCGGGTATATTTGATCCTACCCTCCCAGCCGAGTTGGGCGTTCACGTTACTCAAGACGGCTTCAGTTGGGGCCTGTGGCAACGCCAGAGTTCTGTTCAGAACCTGTTCTGTTCTGTTCTGTTTGGCTGAAGTTATAGTCAAGACCACTCTGCTGATTCAGGGGTGGGTGAAAGATCTGACCCACCTTCCTAAGACAGGGTGGCCCAAGCACAAACAGTGGCACGATGGGTCGCCTACCTCAGCCAAAGGAGCAGTCTGTCTTCATCCCCCTTGAAAGAACTCCAAAAGATCCTAGGCCCAGTGACGTATCACAGTGATGCACCAAAAGAAATACTGGTCACTCCACCAGAGAAGAATCCCATTCAGGAGGGAAAATATCCTATCCTTGAAGATGCCTGTTACACAGATGGGTCCAGCAAGGGCAACCCAAGCAAGTGGAGAGCAATAGCATACCATCCTTCCACCGAGACAATCTGGTTCGACGAGGGGGATGGTCAGAGTAGCCAATGGGCAGAACTGCGAGCCGTGTGGATGGCTATAACCAAGGAACCCGGTGATGGTATCCTGAACATTTGCACAGATAGTTGGGCTGTGTACCGGGGGCTCACTCTTTGGATTGCACAGTGGGTCACCCAGGAATGGACTATCCACGCCCGACCAATCTGGGGCAAAGACATGTGGTTAGACATATGGAATACAGTAAAACACAGGACTGTACGTGTCTACCATGTTTCTGGTCATCAGCCCCTACAGTCACCAGGAAATGATGAAGCCGACACGCTGGCCCGAGTTGGATGGATTGAGAATTCACCATCTGAGAACATCGCCCGCTGGTTACATCAGAAGCTACGGCATGCTGCACAAAAGACAATGTGGGCAGCTGCTAAAGCATGGGGACTGCCCATAGAGCTACCTGATATCATCCAGGCATGCCAGGATTGCAACACGTGCTGCAAAACGAGACCGAGATCGTTGCCCAAAACAACAGCCCATCTTGCTAGGGGACACAATCCTCTCCAGCGATGGCAGGTCGATTACATCGGGCCCTTTCCTCACTCCGAGGAGGCAAGGTACGCCCTGACCTGCGTCGATACGGTAAGTGGGTTACTGCAGGCCTATCCAGTACCGAAAGCAAACCAGGCATATACCATCAAGGCACTCACTAAACTGATGTCTGCCTACGGGACACCTCAAGTCATCGAGAGCAACCAAGGGACTCATTTTACTGGTGCAATGATACAGCGCTGGGCAGAAGAAAATAACACTGAATGGCGATTCCACCTGCCATATAATCCAACGGGGGCAGGCCTCATCGAACGTTATAACGGTATTCTTAAGGCTGCCCTGAAGACAGACTCTCAGTCCCTGCAGGGGTGGACAAAAAGACTGTATGAAACCTTGCGGGACCTGAATGAAAAACCCCGAGACGACAGACCCAGTGCCCTGAGAATGTTGCAGACGACATGGGCCACCCCGCTTAGGATCCAAATTTTGGGCACTGATCATCAGGTAAGACCCCAGATTGGTAACGAAAATAATCTTCTGCTCCCTGCCCCTGAGAATTTAGATCCGGGTACCCATAAAATAAAATGGCCTTGGAAGGTGCAGGTAGGACCCAAGTGGTGTGGCCTACTTGCAGCTTGGGGGAGATTGTTGGAGGTGGGAGGTTCAGTAGTCCCTCCAGTAATAGGTGCATGGCCTACTGATATTGTGGTCAACACTCCGATTTTCATTGCTAAAGGGACTCCCATCATGTCCCTGTGGCAGATCAGGACACTTCCTTTGGTGCCTGATATAATTATGCAGCTGCAGACATCCGTTCTGAAGGTGTGCTACAGGCGGCCAGGATGTGTTCCAGTACAAGCGGAAGTGTTGACCCAAGATAGAAATACGGCCTGTATCTTGCCCTGGAGAGCAGACCTTCCCCTCCTGGTACCTCTGAAACATCTGTATTACTCCCCGTGAGTCTGTGAGCCTTCGGGATCACCCAAAGGAATGAAATGCCATCAAGCGTTCCAGTGTTACTGTCAGATCACATGTAACACCCGGTGATGGTCTGTATGGGGCTGATGGAACACAGAACGGACCTGCACCTCACAGCCGCATGCCTCAAGTAACATCATCGAGCACTGGCCCATAAAACAATATGGACATTCGCTGATCATCACTCGTCTTGAATTGTACCAACACGCGTCACGATGAAAATTGCATAAGCATCACAATATAGCGGATCTCTGTATTACGGAAAGCTTACCCTTTAGTCAACCTGATCATTGGTTCACGCTGTGAAGGGATGGAGTGTATGGGAACTGCTGAGTCATGTCCTGAACCTCTGATTGATCACCTGAGGCAAGCAATGAGTCAGCCAGAGCGGCACAGGTGAAGGCAATTCACCTATCTGATACTCCTGATAGGAGTGGTGTAGTGGTAGCAGATTCTTTTTTGGAGTTGTTGAAAAAATGCCTTGTGGGCATTGGGAGACAAATATTCAATAATTTGTGTTAACGTGTTTAATTTACAGAAAACTGTACAGCAGTCTTAAACTGTTAGTAGAAATGAATTTTTTTGCTGTTTTCAAGAAAGCTCATCAGGTTGATAGTGTAAATATCAAGGAAAATCTAGGCTACGAGTATCTCGTTATTTTTCTGACAGTCTAGTTATTTTGCTGTAGTTGTAGTATGGGTGGGGGAGGGTAGCAGAGAGAGTAGGTGAGTAGATGGAAGAAAGTCACTTGAAAAGAAAGTTTGTTCATGGAATAAAATTACTAGGTTGCAGTCTATGAACCTGATGGATTACTTTAGTTCTTGTCATTATAATTTAACTGTATATTGTATGCCTACACTGGGATACTATTTGCAATGCTTGATTTCTGAAAATACCACTTCAGAAGTGAAATAACATCTTTTTGTATGGCATATGCAAACATGTGCTTATTTTTGTATGTGTGCTGTTAGAGCTTTAAATACTGAGATGAGTACTTTCTGCTTGTTTTACAGACTTGCCTACAATCGTGACCATGGGGGATATGAAGACCCCAGATTTTGATGATCTTCTTGCAGCCTTTGACATACCAGATGTGGTTGATCCAAAAGCAGCTATTGAATCTGCACATGATGATCATGAAAGCCACATAAAACACAATGCACAAACAGATGAAGATTCTCATACACTATCATCATCCGATGTTGGTGTGAGCGTCATTGTGAAAAATGTACGTACTATTGATTCTTCAGAAAGTGTAGACAAGGATGGCCACCATTCCACAGGCAATGGCTTGCATAATGGCTTTCTAATATCCTCAAGTCTTAATAGTTACAGTAAAGATGAAAGCAAGTCATTTAAAGATGATGGGTCAGCTTCTGAGACTACACTAAAGGATTCGGCTTTCAACCAGTTTAGTCCAATTTCAAGTGCTGAAGAATTTGATGATGATGAAAAAATTGAGGTAGATGATCCTCCAGATAAAGAAGAGGTGCGTGGAAATTTCAGAGCAAATTTCTTGACAGATTCTGTATATCAGCAGGAATATGACAAAGTAAAGACACTTGAGGGAGAGAATTTGATTAAATCTGGTATCTCAGTTTCAAGTAGTATAGATAAAAGTAAAGTTGCTAAACGAGAGACAAACTCTGTGACTTTACATGTCTATGAGCCTTTCAAAGCTCTCAAGGCAGAGAACAAATTGATAGAAGACAATTCTGAGAAGCTTCTTGAAAACAGAGTACTTGATGGAAAACTATGTACTGAAAAAAGTGAAACAAATCTTGCCGGCATTTCACAGTCCAAAACAAAGTCATCAGCAAAGCTTTCTTCATGCATTGCTGCGATTGCAGCACTGAGTGCTAAAAAGGCAGCTACAGATACCAGCAAAGATTTACAGTCTAATTCAGGAGAGTCTTCTCCATTACCAAAACATGAAAGTCCCCTAGCTATTGAAAATTCACCTGAATCTCAAAGTCTTATTGATGATGCTAAAAAGCCATCTATAAAACCACCTGATAGTCCCAGAAGTGTATCAAGTGAAAACAGTAGCAAGGGATCTCCATCTTCTCCTGCAGGGTCCACACCAGCAATTCCTAAAGTTCGCATAAAAACCATCAAGACTTCCTCTGGGCAGATCAAGAGAACTGTTACTAGAGTGTTGCCAGAATTTGATTTGGACTCGAGTAAAAAACCAGAACAGACTGCTTCTATGGTAACTTCCATGACATCCCTCCTGTCCTCACCAACTTCTGCTGCTGTTCTTTCCCCTCCTCCTAGAGCTCCTCTCCAGTCCGCAGTTGTTACCAATGCAGTTGCATCTGCAGAACTCCCACCAAAGCAGGTCACTATCAAACCTGTGGCTACTGCCTTTCTCCCAGTTTCAGCAGTGAAAACAGCAGGTTCACAAGTTATTAATTTGAAGCTTGCTAACAATACTACAGTGAAAGCCACTGTACTATCTGCTGCTTCCGTGCAGAGTGCCAGTAGCGCCATTATAAAAGCTGCCAGTGCGATACAGCAGCAGACTGTTGTGGTGCCAGCATCAAGTCTTGCCAGCACTAAACTTGTGCCAAAGACAGTCCATCTTGCTAACCTTAATCTTCTGCCTCAAGGTGCTCAAACCACCTCTGAACTCCGACAAGTGCTAACGAAACCCCAGCAACAAATAAAGCAGGCAATAATTTCTGTAGCAGCTCCACAGCCTTCTAAAAAGGTGTCTCGAGTCCAAGTGGTGTCATCTCTACAGAGTTCTGTAGTGGAAGCATTTAATAAGGTTCTGAGTAGTGTCAACCCTGTCCCAGTTTATATCCCCAACCTTAGTCCCCCTGCCAGTGCTGGAATAACGTTACCGACACGAGGTTACAAGTGTTTGGAGTGTGGTGACTCCTTTGCTCTTGAAAAGAGTCTGACCCAGCATTATGACAGGAGGAGCATGCGAATTGAAGTGACTTGTAATCATTGTACAAAGAACTTAGTTTTCTACAACAAATGCAGTCTTCTTTCCCATGCTCGTGGACACAAGGAAAAAGGAGTTGTAATGCAGTGTTCGCACCTGATTTTAAAACCAGTCCCAGCAGATCAAATGATAGCATCTCCTTCAAGCAGCACTGCTACATCTATGCTTCAAAGCCCAGTGGGAGTTGGCATGCACACTGTAACGAAGATACAGTCTGGCATAACGGGAATAGTCATATCAGCCCCAGCAAGTACCCCCATCGTCCCAGCCATGCCACTAGATGAAGATCCATCAAAACTCTGTAGACATGGTCTAAAGTGTTTGGAGTGCAATGAAGTTTTCCAAGATGAGACATCTCTTGCTACACATTTCCAGCAGGCTGCAGACACAAGTGGACAAGTAGAGTATCATGCATTTAAATTCCAGTGTTTCGCCTATAAGCCTAGGGGACTTTGGAAATGTTTTTTCTTTTATTTAGATGTTAATTATCTGAATCCACGATTAAAAACATAAACTAAAACAACAAAAATTTGCAATCACTTTTATAGTGAGTCAACATTTTTAAATTTTAAATAAGAGTTTTCTTAGAATGTTTTAGGCCCTGAACTCTAGTAAAAAAACAGAACAGAGTGCTTCTACAGTAACTTCCATGACATCCCTCCTGTCCCATCCTCACCAACTTCTGCTGCTGTTCTTTCCTCTCCTCCTATTTTTCCATTTTTTCTAAAATTTAGCATTAGTTTTGTTGCAGCTGAACATTATAATATTGAAATTCATAATAGTCTCTATGATTTTAATGATTTTTTCTGTGCTTTGAAATGTGATTGTCCTATGGAATCCACTTAATTGGCACCCTCATTAACAGCACACCTATTTAACTGGAGTTCTTGATTTGTCCTTGGATTTTATTATTTTCATTTAGCACTAGAAGTGTGTTTGACATTCATTTTACATGCAAGGACTGTAGCAACTAATAAATTGCACATTGATTGATTCTGCTGAATGGATATGTGTTTTTCTGCCTTCATGTCTTTTATAACCAGAAAGTGTTATTCACTAGCATGCATTTCTTCCTGTGTGACCATTTGTTCACTTCTGTTGGCTTTCATTTCCTCTTACAATTGCTAATGAGTTAAAATATATTAGCAAAGAATTTTAAAATGGTTTATATGTGGCCTGATCTGAAAGAAACACATAATTCAATAAAAGTTAGTATTAATCAGTGTGCAGTGTATTTTATAACCCTGTAAGAATTGAGATAAATAATTAAATGATGGTGTGCCAATTAAAAGGGATTCTGGTGTGTTTCAAAGCACTCAGTTAATCTCGATGTAGCAGCTTGTGGCTGCACATCAGCAAGGAGCTGAAAGGCTCAATCCTTGCTCAGACTGATTAAGCCCTGGATATATTCTTGGAATCTTACAGCAGTGTGTGGGATAAGGGTTTAAGTCCTTAAGTTAGGAAGGTAACTCTTCTGCTGATGCATATTAGATTTATCTTTTTTTTCCATAATAGGTTCATTAATGATCATTTGTGATATAAGATCCAGTAGTCCTTGGGAGACCCCTTCAGTGCTTGGTACTATGAAAACAAGGAATTAAGAATACAGTCTATAAGCATAACAAACCAAATGAATGAGACCAGCAAATACAGTGAAAATAGGTTAGGAGGATGAGGCAAGAATAAAATGGAAAAAATAGAGCAAGAAAGATTAAATACTAAAAAGTTCTGTACTTGCTTTCTGTGGGGACTGTTTTAGTACAGCCAGGGAAATAGTTTTTAGAAACACCATTGGCCTTTCTTGCTGCCTCTCTCCAGTGTTTTTTTGCCCTGTTGCTGCAGTTTGTTCTGTGTGCACGTCCTGTTAGATAATGTCTACCCTAGTGCTTTTATTGTAGGAAAACAATGAAGTCTTCATACAATGACAAAATGCAATATCAGTTAAGTAGAAAGTTAAATAAGGGTACACAGATACTGCCCACGGATGTTTATATCTCCTGCTGGGAACTCACTGTCTTATGAGGACTGAGGTATGAACAAGGCCTTAATACCTGCTTAGTAGGGCATGGACTTCCAAATTTAAAAAAAAATAAATAAATAAAAGCAATTTTCATATCATGCCATTTTAAAAGAACATTATTAATTGTTTATAAACATAGTTTTAAAGTGTTTGTTAAACTATCCTCTTAAAAATGAATTAAATATTTTTCTTAGTCATTTTGATATATCAAAACTTGTTTTCATTTCTCTACATTTTTTTAAGTTGCCTTTTATTACATATTGTGTGGTGAAGCTGTATAGTTACATCATAGAAGCCATTCAACTGAAGGGTTGCTTTAGTGAAAGCAGTACCTCCTGCTTTCTTGTCTTTTCATCCTCTCATCAGCTAGCATACGCATCTCTGTAAGAGTAGTGTTTGCTGAATAAAGACTCTGTGTAGGTGTTTATTAATAAATTTCAGTATATTGTTGTGATACGTTACCACTCTAAAAGCTTGAAAAAGAATTATTCTGATTTCTGTTTTCTTAGTGCTTGGCACTGGGTTTTTGTTATGAAGCTGATTATTTTGGGAGAAGAAAACAGAAAAGCTAGATACAATATTTTCACTTGAGGAGGAAGAAAGATAAAAATATTTGGATTTTGCAACTTACCATTCTTCTTAGTGCCCACCTAATTACTCTTAAAATGGAAACTTCACTTTTTATGTGTTACGTTCTTGTTATATTCTTGTTATAAAGGTAGAATGTTTATTTTAAAATAAAAAATAGTAAAATATTTTTAGCAATTAAATAATGTTCCCTATAATATTGTTACCTTTCTGCAATATCTCACGTTAGTAATTCTGTTATAAGGAATGAGACTATTCAGTGATGGGTTTCATGGCTGAATGAAGCCATCACTAACGTACTGGGGAAACAAAGCAACAGGCCTGGGCTAATTCATGTTAATGTTCATCTTATTTACAGCTGTAAGTGTATTGTTCTTGTGGATGCTGCATAACTTATTTACCTTTATACTCATAGTTCTTTTGTATATTTTCCACCTCCACAATTTTTTCATCTGACTCTTTTTTTCTGAAACTTTGACTTCAAATTCAGGCAGGTGATGGTTTTCAGAAACTATGTTTGATTTTGGTATGGGTTGGAATGAGAGAACTGCAATTTAATGCTACCTTAAGCCCAGAATAAAATGGTAAGCAGAAGTGAGTTTCACAGTAGATTCTTCTTGTTCTACAGTAATCAGTTTCAAGTAAATATATTACTGTACTTTTCAAACTAGCAAACCTGTAGCCCTAACAAATAGCATTACTGGCATTTTGTGTCAATCTGAATTACTGACATGGCAGATGAATCTTGCAGACTCCTTGTTGCAGAATTGGAGATACACTTATTTAGGATTGGAATGTTGTATGGCTGTCACGTAACATAGAATCCAGGTTTCTTTTTATAGTGTTTTGGAAGGACTGTGAAAACCCTTGATGTAAGAAGCTTTGTTTTGCTGTTTTCTTACATAATATAAAACTCCAGGTTCAGTATTACATTGCTGCTTATTGATACATGTATGACAAAAGATACATTTTAAGAATGGTACTGAAGCTGAGTAAATGTGGCAAACATATCTTAAGCCAAGTTATGTTAAGTCAGGCTTTGGCCTCCTGTGAGCCTGAGCTGAAGAAAGTTAGCATCCCAAAGCAATTCTGTGCACTGTCTGAAGGTTCATACCATGGCTGTTGGTCAGCTGAGGACAAACACTGGCATTTCTGTAGATATCTATGTGTTTGAGTACAATTTCAGCCTTCCTGTGTCGTAGAGGTTCTAATCAGAGTAATAGTACAAAATGGCTGCAGGTCATTCATCTCAGACAAAGCTTTCTGCAACCTCTATGCTGTCTATTAATTCTTTAGGCTGGTGGTAGTGTTAGTATTTAACCTGAATGTGGAGAATTGTAGATTTTCTTTGGTTAACTTCCTCTGTTTTAAAGTTTTGCATTTTGCCATCTTTCTCTAATCAGGACATTTGAGAACTATGGATGGAGACTGTGTTCAAACACACCATGTGGTGATCACAAAGTAAACAATAAAGTGAACCATATGGAAGAAGACATCTGCTTCAGAGTTGTGTGACCTTAAGATATTTCATGTTAACGTTTCTCCTGAAAATTAATTAAAAAAATTTCACAACTATTTGTATGCAGCCTCAAGAAAGCATTTAGATGAAAAGAAAAAAAAAAAGAGTATACAGATCCTGATACAAAAATACTCTTGTTCTTATCAGTAATATTGTCAATATATAAGGCAATTAAGAAATTATTTTAGACCTTGGTATTAAACAGGGTTCTATTTGAAAAAAAATAATAATAAATTGGCACTGACTGTAAAGGCTTGGTGCTTCAGTTGTTGCAGTTAGGATCTGTCTCTTGCTGATTAAATGGGAACAGGTGATTTTTTTTGTACTGGCAAAGTTGCCAATACTAGTAAGGCAGACTTCTATGAAACCTATTTGTAGCAGTGTAGTTATCTCTTCTGCAACAGTAGCTTTAATTCTGCTACTGTATGCTCTAAATCTTACAATTTTTAAAAGATTCTTAAAGGAGACTGGCCTGAATTGGAAGAAGGGAGTGACTTTTGGTGAAGCCTCAGTAAGAAACTGTTTTTACTTCTTTCTGTAAGAAATTGTTTTAATGTAAGAATGATTTTCTTAATTATTTGAAGATTTCTTTATTCATAAGTTAGTAAATAATTTTTAATACTTTAGAGATGTACACGTCATTCCATCTGCAAGATTCTTATGGATAACACTGCTAAAAATATGTAAATCTTATGTTCATAAGTACCCATGTCATGAAGGAGTCTTAGTTTTGCTTTTAAATCTTCCTAAGTCACTGGTGAAATTCGTAATTCCCAGGTCATAAGAAATAATTTTAAAAGCCCTACAGAGTAAGATCTTAGGAAATGAAGTTAAATTCATTGTTCTGCAAAGACCTGTGCTGGTATTTCTGTTGGAGTCAATGAAGCAACTTTGGTGATAAAAATTAAGCAGAAGCATCTCTCCATACAACTGTCAGCCACTGCTTAGAGATCCTAGAGATATATTGCTGTAGGTGGAACGTTTTCACCAGTGGTTTTACAGGTTCTGTTCTTTGTGCCCTCCAGTGATGGAAAGCAACTGTGAACAAAAGTGAACCCTGTTGACAGCTCTGTTGCATCATTTGCATTTAATCTCAGGAATGGCACAAAGTACCCAAATAATTCCAGTATTTCTGATTTGGCAAATGGTCAATATGTAGCTGAAGATTTTAAAAAATATATATTTATGTGTAACAAAATATAAGAAAAGAATTAGTATAGGAAGTAACTCCCGTACTTGGAAAGATAGCTGTTCAAAGACTTTGTAAATATGTTAGGTATCCATAGTTTTTACTCAGATGCACAATATTTTTGTATTTTACAATGCAGATGCTGGAGTCTAGCCTGAGAAATGCATTTTGAAATTGTCTACAAACTTTCTGATTGATAATACCCCATTTATTGGTATTGAGGATATTCCCAATAGAATTCGTCAGGAGCAAGGATCAAAGAAAGTAAAGATAATTATAATGTACTTCACTCAAGCCCCTTGCACTAGTAAGGTAATCTTGTGAGGCACGTACATAAAATTTAAATAAACTAACATGCATTTTCTATGGTCAGTGGTGAATGAAAGAGCTTTGTTGTGTCGGAATCTGTCTCAGAATGCCAATATATCTGGTGCCAGTTGCTACAAGGTTAGTCAGTCAGTAGAGTCTGAATTTAGACCTTGCCTACTTATTTTGGCTCACATCACAGTCGTAGCATTTAACCTTTTATTTATACTACAGTGTTTGACATGAGAAATTCTGTATAGCTGAACCCAACCTTTTGTTTCGTCTGTTTTGGTTTGTTGTTTAGAAGACATGCAATATCTGCCAGATGCTGCTTCCTAACCAGTGCAGTTTTGCATCACACCAGAGAATTCATCAGCATAAATCTCCATACACGTGTCCTGAATGTGGAGCAATCTGCAGATCTGTCCACTTCCAGACTCATGTCACTAAGAACTGCCTGCATTATACTCGAAGAGTTGGTTTTTGGTCAGTATTATGATTACTTTCATTGTCAATTTATATGTAATTTATGCTTTCAGAAGTAATTTTCCATTTTCATAAGCATTGTTTGTAGAATAGAGCTTCATGGGTTTAAGATTGTCCTGGCAATAATTCTGTTAGTACTATAAATTTTTGAGTAAATAGTGCATTAGAATTCAGCTTTCTTTTGAGCATCTGCTCTTGTATGTTGTTCAATTAGAATATTAGCTAATCTCATCCAGCGATAAAATGTTAGATTCAGGGCTTCACAGTGTCATGGTTCTGGCATGTACCAATGCCTCTATCAATGGCTGAGTCCCTAGCAATGCCACCCAGTTGGTGAGCTTCTCTACTATCCAGCCACACACTGTTGGCCCCGTTGTCTGAAATCAAAGTAACCAGATGACAATAGGCTCATTTGGGTGACGTGAGAAGTCTTTTCTCAGACGTCGAATTTCATTCATTTTCAGAGATCGATCAACAAAGGTAACGATATCTTGCTCACCTCTTACTCTTTCAGGACTTCTTGTTGCCCTCATAGTCGTTGGTGACCGTGGTCTTACTGAGGGCCCCTCCCCTGGACTCAGGTGCTTCTCGTGGATCTCGGAGCAACTCCTCTGGACCTCTTTCCTCCTCTTTCTTCTGTTTTAACTGAGTCAAGATTCGTTTCATTTTCCGTCCTCTTACAGGGGCAACTGACATCAATTGTGGTGCCTCCTGTGGTTGATCACGTTGGTCAGTTCTGATGCTCTCACCCTCTAGCTCTGCTTGGAGTATGTCTTGTTCAATTATGAGAGTATTTAGTTCAGATTGGAGGATGTCGAGTTTGGATCGGAGGGAGTCTCGCTCGGATTTGAAGGCATCTCATTGAGATTGGAGATTCCTTCTCTCAGCTCGGAGATTTTCCCCTTCGGCTTGGAGACTTTCTCAGCTCGGAGACACTGGATTTGGAGACACTGGACACTTGGATTTGGAGACTCTGTTTCTCAACTAGGAGACTCTCTCTGGACCTGGAGATTTTCCCTCTCAGCTCAGAGTCTCTCTTGGAAACTCTCCTTTTCAGCTTGGAGACTCTCTCTTTGGGACTGCAGGGAATCTCTCTCGATTTGGAGGGCATCTCTCTCAGACTTGAAGATATCCCTCTCAGATTGGAGGTCTTTTCTCTCGACCAGGAGTCTCTCTCGCTCATTTTGTACTGTCTCCCTGAGATTCTCCCTTTCAGCTCTCAGACACTCTGTCTCAATTTCACAAACTCTCTCCCTCTCTGGGATAGTATTGAATAAGGCCCGATAAGCATTAGCCAGGCCCCAAATCATTTATGCCTCCTCAGATCTGCCTGAGCCGCAACATTCCTGTCTCAAATAAATGTTTAAGCTCTCAGGGTCTTTCAGGTGTTCAGGAGTAAAGTTCCATGACACCGAAGATGTCCATCTCTCTAAAGTCTCTTCCAAGCCTCTCCACACTCCCTGCCACTCAGTATCCTCTGGCTTTGGGGAAGGCTTCCTCAAAATATGATAAATACAGATACTGAGTGAAATGATGAACAGTAAATTCAGGGAGATCAACAACATGATCAGGTGAGCATTCAAAAACTGCATAAAGGATTCAAAGGAGAGACTGGGAGCCTGCTTAAAAATCCCAAGTTCTGTGAAATTAGCAGCTTCCTCTGCAAACAGGTTTAAAAGAGAAAGCGGAATCATTTTTTTTTTCTCTTTCCAGAAGCAAGATAGCAGTGCTCAAAGTTTACAAATATCTCAGAATATTGGCAGTCTTGCCTGAACTTTCAAGGTCAAGTTTTCAGTGAGCACCTGTGGAAAAGATAAACTTTCCCAACAAAGCTGTCCGAGAGCAGAGAGAGATTCGTTCTAAAAAGCTAAAAAGCAGCTTCTGCCCGCATTCTCCACCAAGAATGTCAACCGTCCATGGGCTGGAGGTCTAGAAAATTCAGATGTATTTTCTTAATTTCAGGTTCATAATGAGCCTCTTGATTTTTTTTCAGAACATTGAATTTTAGACTGTTCTTTTTGGTAGAATAATCCTGTTCTTATTTTCTACCAGAATTTATTATCAGGCTGTGAATGGGCATACTGCACCTGTCTGGTAGCATAGCTAGAACAACTTTGTCAAGTCCTTTTTAATCTATTTGCTGTGTGAAGGAAAGATTCCTCCACTTTACACCACTTGAAGATTACCTTTCTCACTCCAACAGCCTGTTCATCATAATTACTCTTTGGTTTTCCTTTTATTCTTTTTTTTTCCCTGTAATGGCATCTCACTGAGAAAACAGTGATCAGAGGCGTTTTGTGCAAATGTTGCATTTTAAAAGGCATGACAGTTGTTTTATCTTGGATTGTTACTGACTGACTGGCAGACAGCACAGCAAGGGATGGAGAAGCAGCCCGTAGTGCTCTGCTCAGCACTCCTCAGGCATCACCATTCCATCCTATCTGACCACATAGAGGCGAGTTAGAATCCTACCCATCAGATAGCCTCTTCTCCCTCACAGTACCTGTTCCTTTGCTGGGATGCCTGTGACATCTTCCTCTCATGAAGAAAGCATTTTTTGTGCATCAGGCCAGCTGCTGCAGCAGTTGGTTCTCAGCCTGAATCCATGGCCTGACAGAACTCTCAGCTCCTCATGTTTCTTTGGATTCTTTTAATCTTGTCTCCCAACCACAGTGGTCTTTTTTATTATATATTTCTTACATCTGCCTCATCCACTCTTCTGCTCTTTCCCCTCACCTGTGTCTCTTAACATCGTCTTAAGGGACTGTTGACCTGCACCAGTAACACCGGAAAATCCATAAATTCTTCATGAGGAATCATTATAATGTTACTGAACTTCTCAAGATTTACCATTAAGATCTCATGTCACACTAAGTCAATTGCTTTATTTGGAGATACTAAACCAAAAATGCCTAGGCAAAGAGAAGCAGTATCCAGGAGAGTGTAAGGCCCTCCTTGCTGCGCTCCTCATCACTGGGACCTTTCACTGGAGAACCACAGCCTGTCCTGCCTTTCCAAAGGACCTATGGAGCAGCTTCATGTCAGCAGTCCAGGCGAGTTGTCTGACATAAACTGGCTGAACATTTCAGCCTTAAGTTGAATTGCATCCTTCCATGTTGAGAACAAAGGTGATACAGCACTTAAGGAAAGGAAGGTTTGGGCCTTATGAATTGCTTTTAACATAAAACAGTGGATGCTGAGAATTATTTATGACTTTGCATCACTAAAGAATAAAAGCCAGGCAATGGGGAAGGGAGGGATAAGATGGGACCCAACTCTGCTGAGTGACAATGCAGCAGCGGGGCTCTGGGGACTCACTGCAATGAGAGGGCCACACTGCCACTACAAAGAATGGTTCATCTCTGTGTGAGACTGGAAAAGGTGAAGGCCATTTACTTTAGAAAATGCACTGGGAAGTGGAGTGCAGATAGATATAAACTGAATTAGTATTATTAGGAATGTATATTAAGTGCTTAAAAAAGAAAGGGTGATATTTCATAAAATTCAAAGGTGGGACATTTTAAAAGAAAAATAATTATTGAGTGCAATTTTTAACTATTTCCTGCTTTATTGCTGTCATAAAAGCATGAAAACAGTTGGAAAATTGTGTGATGTTTATACAAAAATCATATTACCGTGATAGATGCAAAAATTATTATTTTGGAAGCTACAGTTCTAGGTTTAAATTGTAAAACCCTTACTGCAAAATAAGAAATTTGTTGATTTGAGAGATGATGTAATTGCTTATTGCAGCTTATTCTTGTACTTACTGGATAGTACTTAGTCCTTGAAGTGCATGAAACTAAAAGGGGACATTGTGTGTAGAAATGCTCATGTGCTAATTTTAATTCAATTTTTTAATAATTTTATTTTAGAATAGATGCGGAAAGGTCATAAATTTTTGACACTGCAGAAGTATGTTTTGAAAAATATTTTCAGAATTCCAATCTAATACATTGATGTGATTGTAGAGATTCAGTTTAGTTGTCTTGAATTTAAATTTACTCTTTCTTTTTTATCCAAGCAAATCAATTATTAGTACCAAAGGTCATTAATATTATGACTTCATTAAATCTAAACAAGGGAAATGGTCTAAATGTTTTGTTTACTGGTTTTCCATTTTGGTGGTAGCAGTGTACCTTGCACAATCCACTGCATGTGAAAAAAAAATGCATTTTGTAAAACTCTTTACAAATTTGCAAAGCATTCTTTTCACAATCAATGGAATATTTCTTTGTTGACCCTTCTGTCTATTCTGTTGTAATCCCATAAAACATGTTCTGACTTCATCTCTTAGATTTACAAAGATAAATTTGGGAAATTTCTTTTCTCCTTTTAGATAAATCTCTGCTTATATTGATTCCTACTCTGTCATTCATACTTTTAAATTGACAGAATAACGTAGTTTTATCCGGTTGTGTATATATGCTCACTTCTTTCACTTGCTTGAAAACCAGTGTTGATTCTGTGTCTTGCAGTACTGCTTTTTGCTAGGCTGAACTGACTCTTCTCCATTCTTTTTTTGCAGCTGTGTGCATTGCAATGTTGTGTACTCTGATGTGGCGGCACTCAAGTCTCACATTCAAGGTTCTCATTGTGAAGTCTTTTACAAATGTCCTATCTGTCCCATGGCATTTAAGTCTGCTCCCAGCACACATTCCCATGCCTATACACAACACCCAGGTATCAAGATAGGCGAACCAAAGTAAGCAAAATTAATCTTTTTAATGTACTTGCCTGCATTTTAATAACTTAGGAAATTGCATTCTGTTCTGTGCTTACAAAACATTAAGTACCATACAACCAACAGTTTGTCATCCGTTTGGTAATGTGTGGTGTTCTTGTGATATTTTCATGTGTTTTTATCTAGGAATTTGGCAAAAGTTAAAGAGGGAAGATTTAGGTTGGATGTGAGGGGGAAATTCTTTACTCAGAGGTGGTGAGGCACTGGCACTGGCACTGCTGCCCAGAGCTGTGGGTGCCCCACCTCTGGAGGTGCCCAAGGCCATCGATGGGGCCCTGGGCAGCCTGAGCTGGTGGAGGGCACCCTAGCCCACAGCAGGAGTGGAGCGGGGGGAGGGGCACTTAGAACTGAACTGTACTGTGATCTTTCTGTGAATTACAAAAGTAATTCAGACAGCCTACTAGTGTGGCTTATCCCTGGTTTTTAGTCTACTTGTATGCATTTTTACTGCAAATTAAGAAAATGTGATTCCTAAAAGAACTGCTAAGACTCATCAGCACTTCTGTAGCAGTTCTCACAACATCTGGATGAAAAGGTCAGAAAAAAATTTCTTGTTTTGTCACGTGCTTACAGACAGCTGTCTGGTAGGTTAATTTGGAAGGTTGGTTCTTTCAGTGCTGGCAGTGCTCAGGGGTTGAGGTGTGTGCTTGTGGGGGGACCTCCAGGCAGCAGTCACCACAGAGCTGTGGGGTTCCTTGGGGCATGCACTGCTGGTGACTGTACAGTGCTTCATGCAAGCTGTGAGCTCTGGGGGCAGTGTGCTCGGTTTTAGCTGCACTTAGGCTATTGCATCACAAGAACAAGCCCAGGCTATTAGGTGAGAAGTGCTAGCTATTAGATTTGTCCAGGGCTGCCCTCCAGTTCAGAATAAAAATATTCATAGAGCTATACTATGTAAGCTTTTTGTGATACATGAGCTCTCTTTTCTGGATTAAGGCCAAACTCTTTTCATTCTGCAGCTGGGAAGGTTGCACATAACATCAGTAAGTGCTTTACTGAAGGCAGCAAGGAGCATAATTTCTCTTGGAAAGAGTCCAGCGGTGGGCCATGAAGATGGTGAAGGGCCTGGAGCATCTCTCTTATGAAGAAAGGCTGAGTGAACTGGGTCTGTTCAGCCTTGAGAAAAGAAGACTGAGAGGGGACCTGATCCAGGTCTATAAGTATCTAAGGTGGGGGGGCAGAATGGCGAGGACATACTCTTTTCAGTGGTGAGTGGAGACAGGACAAGGGGAAACGGCCGGAAACTGCAGCATAGGAAGTTCTGCACAAATGTGCGCAAGAACTTCTTTACAGTGAGGGTGACGGAGCACTGGAACAGGCTGCCCAGGGAGGTTGTGGAGTCTCCTTCTCTGGAGATGTTCAAGACCTGCCTGGATGCCTACCTGTGCTACCTGGTGTAGGGAACCTGCTTTGGCAGGGTATTTGGACTTGATCTCTGGAGGTCCCTTCCAACCCCTACAATTCTGTGATTCTGTGATTCTGTGATAATTAGGAACTGAGATTCAGATCTCAGTTGTACAGATGTTGAATATTCAGGTACTCCACTGCAGTCAGTGGGAGCTGCAGGTGCAGCACATGTGAAATTCAGACTTCATGCTTCACAGATCACAGCCTTTCTTCTGCCTTCCTCCTCTGTTGGCAACAGCATGGTGCTGTGGAAAGAGGGACAGGCAACTCAGAATGAATACAAGGAAGTCGTTAGGATGTTGTCACGGAGTTGACCAGATCAATCTATGTCCGTGACAGGGGCGACAGGCCTCTGCCCTCCCCCCCCCCACCCCAGTCCCACAAAAATGGGAAGGAAGGAAGGGAGGAAAAGAACAGCGGCAACAATCTATGGAGGAAAACTTATTTTACTATAATACCAGAATACAAGATAACACAATAGATACAATTTAATTGCAATTGAGATTAATAAATCAGACAAGATGAGAGAGAGAGAGTTGCCAGGACCGATTCAAACCTGAAAAGCTTGGAACGGCTAGGAAAGCACCCTCCAGCACCCACTGCCAGGCAGCAAGAGAGCGCCCCCCCCCCCACCCGGAAGGGCCAGATCCCGTGACTTCTGTAATGTACAGGGATAGGTACTTGGAATTGGGGCAGTGACACTTTAATGCCCCGTACACTACATGATGTTTTGATGTGGAATACTGAAATCCAAAAACAAAAAAGCAAAAACATAGAACCATGACATTCCACCCCTTATTCTACATCGTTACATCATGCTGAGAATATATATACATATATACAAACAAACAAAAAAATGATTAAAATGCACACGTGGCTATATATATATACATAAAATTAGTAACTGCACTCCCCCGGCATCAAGTTTCCTTGTGGTACACATTGGACATCCCCATTCTTCTGCATTACCCACCAAGTGGATCCTGGTCCCTGGGCAAAAACTGTACCACGGAGAGGTTTGCCCTTTCCAGAAGCTGGAAGAACCCAAACTGCCTTTCCTAACATGTTCTTTACATGTACAACAGGGACTTTATCTCCCTCTACGGTATGAAGTGAACTGGATTGGTTAGGACCATCACGATTGACAGATCCTCTGGTATTGACTAACCAGGTGGCTTCTGCCAAATGCTTCTCCCAGAGCTTAAATGTTCCGCCACCCAGTGCTTTTAACATCGTTTTTAACAATCCATTGTATCGTTCAATTTTACCAGAGGCTGGTGGATGATAGAGAATATGGTAAATCCACTCAATGCCATGATCTTTGGCCCAAGTATTTACAAGAGAATTTTTGAAATGAGTCCCATTATCTGACTCAATCCTTTCTGGGGTGCCATGTCTCCACAGGACTTGTTTCTCGAGACCCAGTATGGTGTTTCGGGCGGTAGCATGGGGTACTGCATATGTTTCGAGCCACCCAGTTGTTGCCTCCACCATGGTGAGCACATAATGCTTGCCATTGCGAGATCGTGGCAAGGTAATATAATCAACCTGCCATGCCTCCCCATATTTGTACTTTTGCCATCGCCCTTCCTCCCACAGAGGTTTCATCCTCTTGGCTTGTTTGATGATGGCACATGTTTCACAGTTATGAATAACCTGTGCAATGGCATCCATAGTTAAGTCCACCCCTCGGTCTCTAGCCCATTTGTATGTTGCATCTCTCCCTTGATGACCTGAGGTCTCATGGGCCCACCGAGCCAGAAATAATTCACCCTTGTTCTGCCAGTCCAGGTCTATTTGAGCCACCTCAATTCTGGCAGCTCGGTCTACCTGATGGTTATTTTGCTGTTCTTCAGTAGCCCGACTCTTGGGCACATGAGCATCTACATGACGCACCTTTACAACTATAGTCTTTGTTCGGGCAGCAATGTCTTTACACAGTTCAGCAGCCCAAATAGTTTTACCCCTTCTTTGCCAGTTATTTTGCTCCCACTGCTGTAACCACCCCCATAAGGTATTCGCTACCATCCATGAGTCAGTGTAACGACAGAGCATTGGCCACCTCTCCCGTTCAGCAACATCTAAGGCCAGTTGGACAGCCTTTACCTCTGCAAATTGGCTTGATTCTCCTTTCCCTTCAGTGGCCTCTGCAACTTGTCGTGTGGGGCTCCACACAGCAGATTTCCATCTGCGATGCTTTCCCACAATATGACACGATCCATCTGTGAACAGGGCATATTTCTTTTCATTCTCTGGTAGTTCATTGTATGGTGGGGCTTCTTTAGCACGTGATACTTCTTCTCCTGGTGGTGTTCCAAACTTCTTACCTTCAGGACAGTCCATGATGACTTCTAGGATTCCTGGACGGCTGAGGTTCCCCATCCATGCTCGTTGTGTAATCAGTGCAATCCACTTGCTCCAAGTGGCATCAGTAGCATGATGGGTGGAGGGAACCTTTCCTTTAAACATCCAGTTCAGCACTGGCAGTCGAGGTGCCAGAAGGAGCTGTGTTTCAGTACCGACTACTTCAGAAGCAGCCCGAACCCCCTCATAAGCGGCTAAGATCTCCTTCTCAGTTGGAGTGTAGCGCTCTTCAGACCCTCTGTACACCCAACTCCGGAATCCCAGGGGTCGGCCTCGGGTCTCTCCTGAGGCTCTTTGCCACAAACTCCAAGTGGGACCGTTCTCTCCAGCAGCATTATAGAAGATGTTCTTTATACCCTGTCCCGTCCGTACTGGCTCTAGGGCCACGGCACGGGCTATCTCCTGTTTAATCTGTTCAAAAGCCTGCTGCTGCTCAGGGCCCCATGTAAACTCATTTCTCATTCGCGTCACATAATAAAGGGGGCTTACAATGAGGATGTAGTTTGGAACATGCATTCTCCAAAAGCCCACTGCACCCAGAAAAGATTGTGTCTCTCTTTTGCTAGTGGGTGGAGACATAGCAGTGATTTTGTCGATCACATCTGTCGGGATGTGGCGACGGCCATCTTGCCACTTTATACCTAGGAACTGAATCTCCTGGGCAGGTCCTTTCACTCTGCTTTGCTTAATAGCAAAACCAGCACTCAGAAGAATTTGGATCATTCTCTCTCCTTTTGTAAAGACTTCTTCTGCTGTATCGCCCCACACAGTGATATCATCAATGTACTGCAGGTGCTCAGGAGCACTGCCCTGTTCCAATACAGTTTGGATCAACCCATGGCAAATGGTCGGGCTGTGTTTCCACCCCTGGGGCAAACGGTTCCAGGTATACTGAATGCCCCTCCATGTGAAAGCAAACTGTGGCTTACATTCTTCGGCCACAGGAATGGAAAAGAAGGCATTAGCAATGTCAATGGTGGCATACCACTTGGCTGCTTTTGACTCCAGTTCATACTGGAGTTCTAACATGTCCGGCACAGCAGCACTCAGTGGGGGTGTGACTTCATTCAGGCCATGGTAGTCCACCGTCAGCCTCCATTCTCCACTGGCTTTACGCACTGGCCATATGGGGCTGTTAAAAGGCAAGTGAGTTTTGCTGATCACTCCCTGACTCTCTAGTTGACTAATTAACTTATGAATGGGGAGTAAAGAATCCCTGTTAGTGCGGTACTGACGCCTGTGCACCATTTTTGTAGCAATCGGTACGTGTTGCTCTTTTACTCGCAGCAGCCCCACAACAGATGGATCTTCTGACAGGCCAGGCAAAACAGACAGCTGCTTAATGTTGTCTGTGTCCACAGCAGCTATTCCAAAGGCCCATCGATACCCCTTAGGATCCTTGAAATGCCCCCTTCTGAGATAATCAATACCTAATATACACGGAGCCCCTGGGCCCGTCACAATAGGATGTTTTTGCCAGTCCTTACCAGTGAGGCTTATCTCAGCCTCCAACACAGTCAATTCTTGAGAGCCCCCGGTCACTCCAGAAATATGGATTGATTCTGTCCCTTGGTGACTCGAGGGCATCAGAGTGCACTGTGCACCAGTGTCCACCAGGGCCTTATATTTCAGTGGTTCTGATGTGCCAGGCCATCGAATCCACACAGTCCAATATACTCTATTATCCCTTTCCCCCCCCGACTGAGGGCAGGGCCCCTCTATTCATTACCTGTGGTAACTGGAGCAACTGCACTGGTGGTAGATCTGCTTTGTAATTCTTTCACCCGGGCTCGTAGTACAGGAGTAGTTTGACCGTGCCACTTCCCCATGTCTTCTCTATGGTCACGTAGGTAATACCATAAGGTAACTCGCGGTGTATTACCCCTTACTTGAGCCGGAGAGCGTTTGCTTCTAACAGCTGAGATCTTTGACGGTGCACGTGAGAAGGAAGGTTCATCGTCTTTAGCTAGGTGGGCTTGCTTGCATACATTTTATCATCTCCTTCACCTCCTTCATATCCTTCGATAGACTCTTTTGATTATCCTGATCTTCATCAAGTGTTTCTGATACTGCTACAGGTTTGTCACGGTTAATCAGTTGAGGCACTTGCTCCGTCATCATTCTTGATATAGCAGCAACGGCAGCATGAATTGGGGACAGCAATTGTTCGTAGTTTTGGAGCGTAACAATTAATTCATAAACTAAGGGCGTTCTCTGTTGTTCGTTGAATCTGTCACACGCTGACATCAGTGTAGAGACATATTTGTCTGGCGCTGTTGTCACGATTTTCTGCCATATCTCAGGCGTTGTCCTCACCTTTTCAGGGTCGCGGTTTTGGTGTGGTTGGTTAGGAACAAAGTCAGGGTCATACAGCATTTCCACCACGCCTATTTCCCTCAAATACTGGATACCCTTTTCCACTGTATCCCATTTTTTCATTGCAATCTTCAAGCCATTTTTGAAGGGATACTTTTCCTTCACGGCTGTTAACACTCGTTCCCAGAGGGAGGCAGCCTCATCCGAACATCGACTAATTTCTCTATCAATAGCTGGATCTCTGGCAATGGCACCCAGTTGGCGAGCTTCATTACCATCCAGAGGCAAGCTATGGGCCCCACTGTCCCAACAGCGAACCAACCAGGAAACAAGACTTTCATTCGGGCGCCGTGTAAACTCCTTTCTTGAACCTTGGATTTCAGTCATCTTTAGAGGCCGGCGAGTAGTAATAGAGACTTCCTCTTCATCACTCTCTTCTGCACGTCTCTTAGTTTTCCCTTTTGCCTTTCGCGATGGTGGTGGTTCTGAGGAGGGCCCCTCGCCTGGATCTTCCTCCACCTCCTCCTCCTCCTCTTCTCTTTTTCGTTCAAGACGCGAAGACACTCGTTTCCATTTCTTGCCCTCCACAGGAGCAACCGGTATTGTTACTGGTGTCTCCTGTGATTGATTAGATTTGACTTGGGGATTTTCCCCTTTGGCTTGAACCTCAGCTCGGAAACTCTCTCTCTCCAAAATGGTATTATATAGGGCACGGTAAGCACAAGCCAAACCCCAAATAAGTTGTACCTCCTTAGATTTATGTAAGCCGCATAGTCCCTGATTCAAATATTGGCTTAGTTTCTCAGGATCCCACAGGTGTTCAAGAGTAAAATCCCATGACACTGCGGGTCCCCATGCTTCTAAGACCTTTCCTAAACCTCTCCATATCCCCTGCCAGTCATCATTCTCTAGTTTTGGAGAAGACTCCTTCCCCTTATTACAAATAAAGAATACATTCAGGAGAATTGATGACATGCACACCACCATGACTATTAATTCAGGATTCAAAAAACGTTTGACAAACCGAAAAGAAAACCCGGAGACTGGTCTGAACATCGTGTTGTTTGTAAAATTAGCTATTCCATTTGGGATGTAGTTGTTTGTGAAATTAGCCATTCCTTCTGGGATGTAGATGTCAAAGTTCAAATCGTACCACATTGCAAATAGGTAAAACATAGGTGTCTCCATCAGTGTCATTAGGTACCTATATATGGTTGCAATTCCACAACACATAATTATGAGCTGGATTATTGGCCAGCAGGTTGTGACTAACACCATTGCTTTTAATCCTTTACCCAGCACCCCCACAATAACGAGTGGGTTCATCAGTGGTGCCTGCTAAAAAGGGGTTAATGAATTGAAGCTAACAAGAGGAGGGAAAAAAAAAGAAAAAAAAAGGCACTACCCAGACTAAGCAGTGCTCAAGGTTTACAAATATCCCAGAACACTGGCAGTACGCCTAGTATTTCAAGGTCAGGTTTTCCAGCACAGAAACCTGAACTACTGATAATGCTCCCTAACGAAGCTCTCTAAGAGCAGAAAGAAAAAGAGATTCGTTCTAAAAGCTAAAAAGTAGCTATGCCCGCATTCTCCACGAAAATCTGTCACGGAGTTGACTAGATCAATCTATGTCCGTGACAGGGGCAACAGGCCTCTGCCCTCCCCCCCCACCCCACTCCCACAAAAAAATGGGAAGGAAGGAAGGGAGGAAAAGAGCAGCGGCAGCAATCTGTGGAGGAAAACTTATTTTACTATAATATCGGAATACAAAATAACACAATATATACAGTTTAATTGAAATTGAGATTAATGTATCAGACAAGATGAGAGAGAGAGAGTTCCCGGGGCCGAGTCAAACCTGAAAAGCTTGGAATGGCTAGGAAAGCACCCTCCAGCACCCACTGCAAGGCAGCAAGAGAGTGCCCCCCCACCCGGAAGGGCCAGATCCCGTGACTTCTGTAATGTACAGGGATAGGTAACTGGAATTGGGGCATTAACACTTTAATGCCCCGTACACTACATGATGTTTTGATGTGGAATACTGAAACCCAAAAAACAAAAAACATAGAACCATGACAGCTGGGTAAGGAGCTGGCTGGAGGCCAAATGCCGGGTCCTGCACTTCAGCTACAACAACCCCAGGCGACGCTACAGGCTTGGGGCGGTGTGGCTGGAGGACTGCGTAGAGGAAATGGACCTGGGGGGTATTGATTGATGCTTGGCTGAACATGAGCCGACAGTGTGCCCAGGTGGCCAAGAAGGCCAATGGCATCCTGGCTTGCATCAGAAACAGTGTTGCAAGCAGGAGCAGAGAGGCGATTGTTCCCCTGTACTCAGCACTAGTGAGGCCGCACCTCGAGTACTGTGTCCAGTTTTGGGCCCCTCACTGCAAGAAAGACATTGAGGCCCTGGAACGTGTCCAGAGGAGGGCAACAAAGCTGGTGAGGGGTCTGGAACACAGGCCACGTGAGGAGAGGCTGAAGCAGCTGGGAATGTTCAGCCTAGAAAAGAGGCGGCTCAGGGGAGACCTCATTGCTCTCTATAGATTCCTGAAGGGAGGTTGTAGTGAGCTGGGGGTCGGCCTCTTCTCTCGTGTCATTAGTGATAGGACCAGAGGGAATGGTTTCAAGCTACAGCAGGGGAGATTCAAGCTGGACATTAGGAAGTATTATTTTCCGAAAAGGGTGGTCAGGCACTGGAATGGACTGCCCAGGGAGGTGGTGGAGTCACCAAGCCTGGGGGTGTTCAAGGAAAGACTGGATGTTGTGTTGAGGGACATGGTTTAGTGAGAGCTATTGGTAATAGGTGAACGGTTGGACTGGATGATCTTTTAGGTCTTTTCCAACCTTGGTGATTCTATGATTCTATGAAAGTAAATACTCCACTATTTAACTCTGTTCTGTTTCTCTGAAGGGCACAAAGCACACTGTGAGCACTGCAGAACATTGTAACAAATAGTAGACTCGGGAAAATAGAAGGCAGGTGTGAGAAATAATGCATCATGCATTGTAATAATGAGATTTCACAGGAATCTTTCTTACCACTTTTTCTCCTAGCCTATGAAAAGGAGATTTTTATTATTTATTCTTTTTAGTAAAATAGCAACAGAATTACCGTGTAGGGCTTTCTCAGTCCCTGCAGTGCTTAGAGTTCCTTGCTCCAGCTTCACAGGCATCTGTAGGAGTGCAGTGTCACCTCTGGGCTCAGAACACCCATGTTGATTACTGTCTGATCACTTAAAGTCTATCTAAAGTTATCAGGACCTGTGGTTTTCCTCAGAATTAAATTGTTAGTGAACAGCATAAATACTTTTAACTGGAACTGAACTTGAGAAGGGATGTTAAAAACAACAAGAAGGGATTCTACACGTCCACAGATCAGAAAAGACAGGCTGAAGAAAGTGTAGATCTTAGGTAAATGAGAAAGTAAAACTGGCTACAACAGATGTTAAGAAGGCTGAGGTACTCAATGAGTTCTTTGCTTCAGTCTTCACTGGCGGCCAGGATTCCCACATTCCTGAATCCAAACCTCTAGGAGGGAACTGGGGAAAGCAAACTCCCCCCCACAGTAAGGGCAGAGCAAGTCTGAGACTGAACATGTACAAGTCCATGGGGCCAGATGACATGTACCCCCAGGGTCCTAAGGGAGCTGGCTGAAGTGGTTGCCAAGCTGCTCTCCATCATATTTGAAAAGCCATGGCTATCAGGCAAAACCTTCGGGAACTGGAAAAAAATCACTCCCCTTCACAAGAGAGAAAAGATGTACAGCAAAAGAAGATAATGACAGCACCTTCTAATGGGACACAAGCACTATGGAGCAATAGCAGGCAACTAAGAAGAAAAATTGGCTCATTTAACAATGAGAACTAAAAAAGAACACAATACCTATCCAAAGAGATACTGCTCCCTTTGCTGCTAACCCTTAAATGAGGGTGAGGAGGGGTGGATCCAGGCTCCACCCCTTCCAGTCACTCAGGTCTATTGCTTGCACCTGAGCTCCCTGGGTTAGCCATGCCTTCTCATCTGGTGCACAACCATAGGTTCAGGCCATGAACTGGCAATTCCACTACACTCTACCCCTTCACAGCATGAACCAATGGTTGAGCAGGTCAGGGGGTTAGATCGTGCTGTTTTGGCAACCCAAAGTACATCACAATACATATACAGTACCCATTGCAATGTAAGGTATTGAGGCACTGAAGACCATTGTTGACAGTCTTTTTGTGGATCTGTAGGACCAGTATTTGATGTTCCTTCTGGAGGCATATCTTCTTCAAGGACCAGTAACAGTTCAGGTTCGTAGTCGCTGGTTCCCAGAAGTTCAACAGTCCACCACTGGGTGTCACAATGTTATCTCTTGGACATTGGAGCATACTGGAGCAGTGTTGTTCCAACTGGTAGTCCTGTGAACTTAACAACCTCAAGGGGAGTAGTACAGATGTTTAATAGGTACAAGGAGGGGTAGGATATCTATCCATGGTAGGATACAGGCTGTGTTTCTGTCTTGAGTCAACACCTCCACTTGTATGAAGTACCACACCCTTTGGCCTGATATCAAGGGTATGAAGTGTGTGGCGACTCAGACAGAGATAACATCACGAGATGCTAGTGTGCAGGTCACTGGCTGTGAGGAGTGCCACAGCCTGGCCTTTGCAGTGCCACAGGAAGCAGGCAGCACTTGTACAAGGTGCGAGCAATTGAATGACTTGCTCAGCCTTGTGATTAGCCTGAAGGAGGAAGTGGAGAGGCTGAGGACTATAAAAGAGTGTGAGAGGGAGATTGACTGGTGGTGTCAGTCCCTCTCAACCTCAGGTTCTCGGCACACAGACGAGGCTCCTCACGGAGCACGTCCGCCCCTGCCACCTTACAAACACCTGGTAAAGGGGAACCAGCCAGCTGACAGCGTTTCAGCGAGCCCCCTGTCCTCTCTTCCCCCTAACAGCAATTTGAGAAGGGAGGAGGAGTGGAAACGGGTACCTGCTCGGCGGAGGGGGCATCCCCCATCCCGACCATCCCCGGCTCCCCAGGTGCCTCTGCGTAACAGGTTTGAGGCCCTGGAAGTTGAGGGGGGGACGAGTGAGAGTGCGGAGATGGGTTCACCCGTGAGGTTGCCTCAGGCGAAGCGGTCGCCCCCAGCCCTCAAGACTGCTTCTACCCGTAAGGACAGGAGGGTGATTGTCATAGGCGACTCCCTTCTGCAAGGAACAGAAGGCCCTATATGCCGGCCCGACCCTACCCGCAGAGAGGTGTGCTGCCTTCCTGGAGCACGGGTCAGGGACATTTCAAAGAAAATTCCTAGGTTGATTCGGCCTTCAGATTATTACCCACTCTTAATAATTCAGGCTGGCGGCGAGGAAGTTGATAAGGAAAGCCTGAGGTCTATCAAGAAAGACTTCAGGGGAATGGGGCGAATACTTGAAGGAGCTGGGGTGCAGGTGGTCTTTTCCTCTATGCCCGTGGTGTCAGGGAAAGGTACAGGGAGGATCCAAAATACCCAACTCTTCAATAGATGGCTTAAGAGCTGGTGCAGGCGCAAGAATTTCGGCTTTTTTGACCATGGGGCAATTTACACTGCACCTGGCATGATGGCTGCTGATGCATGCAGCCTGTCCCTGAGGGGTAAGAGGATCTTAGCTGAAGAATTAGCGGGACTCATTGACAGGTCTTTAAACTAGGAATGAAGGGGGAAGGGGACACAATAAGGGCTACTGGAATCGAACGGGTCATTCGAGGGCTTATACCAAACTCCATGGGCAATGACGGCAGAGTGCATAGGGAAGGACTAGGGCAGGGGGATGCTGGGGATGCTGCTGTTCTAGGGGATCCTAGATCCCTTATAAAGGGAAAAGTGGCGAGACGGATAGCCCGGCTGAAGTGCCTTTATACCAACGCACGCAGCCTGAGTAACAAGCAGGAGGAACTGGAAACTGTGATGCACTCGGGAAGTTATGACCTTGTTGCTATCACAGAAACATGGTGGGATGACTCCCACAATTGGGATACTGCCATCGACGGCTATAGACTCTTTAGGAGAGATAGGCGAGGTAGGAGGGGTGGGGGAGTTGCTCTCTATGTCAGAGATTGGATAAACTGTGAGGAGCTCCCTACGAGAAGCAGTCAGGAACAGGTTGAGAGCCTGTGGGTTAGGATTAGAGATGGGACAAATATAGGTCAGCTGGTGTTAGGGGTATACTACAGACCACCTGATCAAGGGGAGGCTGTCGACGAGGCTTTCTTGCTCCAGATGCGTGAGATGTCTGGCTCACGGGCTCTTGTCCTGGTGGGGGACTTCAACCATCCGGACATCTGCTGGGAAAACCACACGGCGAGCTGCAAGAGCTCCAGAAGGCTCTTGGAATCCATTGATGATAGCTTTCTGGTTCAGGTATTGGACAGACCGACCAGAGGTGAAGCGTTGCTGGACCTGCTGCTCACCAACGCTGAGGAGATCATCAAAGGCGTCAAGGTTGGAGGCTGCCTGGGCTCCAGCGACCACGCCCTGGTTGAGTTTGTGATCTCAAGCGATGTGGGCCTGGCAAAGAGCAGGACCAGGACACTGAACTTCAGAAGAGCAGACTTCAAGCTACTCAATGGATTGCTGGCCAAGATCCCCTGGCGCGCTGCCCTCAAAGACATGGATGTTGAGGAGAGCTGGTGGCTCTTCAAAGATGCCCTCCTGGAAGCACAAGAGGTCTCCATTCCGCTGAATAAGAAAGTGGGCAGGCGAGGTAGGAAACCGGCATGGCTCAGCAAGGACCTGCTGAGAGAACTGAGGGCGAAGAAAGGGGTGTACAAGCTCTGGAAACAAGGCTGTGTCACCTGGGAAGAGTACAGGAATGCCGTCCGGACTTGCAGACGTGGGATCAGGGAAGCCAAGGCGCAGGCAGAACTGAACTTGGCAAGGGACGTGAAAAACAATAAGAAAACCTTCTACAGGTACATTGCCCAGAAGAGACAGGCCAAAACGGGCGTACCTACTTTGGTAAATTTAAAAGGAGAACTGGCTTCAACAGATGAAGAGAAAGCCGAGGTGCTGAATGAGTTCTTCACCTCGGTCTTCACTGGTGGCCAGGATTCTAGTCTTTTTCACGTCCCTGAACCCTGCATCCCCAAACCTCTATGTGGGGACCGAGGAGATAAATCCCTCCCCACTGTAAGGGCAGAGCAAGTCCGAGAGTGCCTCCTTAGACTGAATGAATACAAGTCTATGGGGCCGGATGGCGTGCATCCCAGGGTCCTGAAGGAGCTGGCCGAGGTGGTTGCCGAGCCGCTCTCCATCATATTTGAGAAGTCGTGGCTGTCAGGTGAGGTCCCGGACGACTGGAGGAAGGGTCACGTCACTCCCATATACAAGAAGGGGAGCAGGGAGGACCCGGGGAACTACAGGCCGGTGAGTCTCACCTCCGTGCCTGGGAAGATCATGGAACAGATCCTCCTGGACAACATGCTCGGTCACATAAAGAATGAGCATGTGATCCGAGACAGCCAGCACGGCTTCACCAAAGGAAGGTCATGCCTAACTAATCTTGTGGCCTTCTATGATGGAGTGACGGCATTGGTGGACGAAGGGAAGGCGACCGATGTCATTTACCTGGACCTGAGCAAGGCCTTTGACATGGTCCCCCACCACATCCTCATCTCCAAATTGGAGGGAAGTGGATTTGATGGGTGGACGACCCGATGGATAAGCAATTGGTTGAAAGGCCGCAGACAGAGGGTGGTGGTCAATGGCTCTATGTCCAGGTGGAGGCCGGTAACAAGTGGTGTCCCCCAAGGGTCTGTCTTGGGACCGGTGCTCTTTAACATCTTTATTAATGACATCGATGAGGGAATTGAGTGCACCCTCAGCAAGTTTGCTGATGACACCAAGCTGAGTGGTGCGGTTGATACGGTGGAAGGAAGGGATGCCATTCAGAGGGACCTCGACAGGCTGGAGGGCTGGGCTCGGGTGAACCTGATGAGGTTCAACACGGCAAAGTGCAAGGTTTTGCATTTGGGCCGGAAGAACCCCAGGCACCTGTACAGGCTGGGAGGAGTGGTCCTTGAGAGCAGCTCGGCAGAGAAGGACCTGGGGGTCCTGATGGACGAGAGACTGAATATGAGCCAGCAGTGCGCTCTGGCAGCTCGAAAGGCAAATGGGATCCTGGGCTCCATCAGGAGAGGGGTGGCCAGCAGGGACAGGGAGGTGATTGTCCCTCTCTACTCGGCTCTTGTGAGGCCCCATCTGGAGTACTGTGTCCAGGTGTGGAGCCCTCAGTACAAGAAAGACATAGAGATTTTGGAAAGGGTCCAGAGGAGGGCAACTAAGATGATCAGGGGGCTGGAGCACCTCCCCTATGAGGACAGGCTGAGGGAGTTGGGCTTGTTCAGCCTGGAGAAGAGAAGGCTGCGGGGTGACCTCATTGCAGCCTATCAATACCTGAAGGGAACCTACACCCAGGAGGGGAGTAAACTCTTCAAAAGGGCTGACGACAGCAGGACTAGGGGAAATGGTTTTAAGTTGAAGGAGGGAAGATTTAGGTTAGATGTTAGGGGGAAGTTCTTTACTAGGAGAGTGGTTAGGCCCTGGAACGGGCTGCCCAGGGAGGTTGTGGATGCCCCGTCCTTGGACGTGTTTAAGGCCAGGTTGGACGGGGTCCTGGGCAACCTGATCTGAATATGTATGTTGGTGGCCCTGCTAGGCAGGGGGGTTGGAACTACATGATCCTTGGGGTCCCTTCCAACCCGGGTGATTCTGTGATTCTGTGATTCTGTGATCTATGGCTAAATCACTATATCAGGTACCAAAGGGGGGGGGGGGGGGGGGTCTAATTTGCCACATGGACATGATTAATGTCCCCTTTGTGATAAAGATTGGGGTGTCAACTAATACCTCTGCTGGCCATGTATCAACTACTAGAGGATTTACTGATCCTGCAACCCCTAATAATCTCCCCCAAGGTGCAAACAGACCACACCATTTTGGTCCTACTTGCACCTTCCAAGGCCATTTTACCTTGTGTTTTCCGGGCTCGAGATCCTCAGGGATCCTCAGCAGAAGATTATTCATGGTGCCAATTTGCGGCTTGAGCAAGGTGTCCTTGCCTGTAATTTGTATCCTAAGTGGGGATGCCCAAGTTGTCTGCAACATTCTTATAAGGCATTTAGTCTGCCATTCCTTGGTCTCTCCTTCAAGTCTCACAGGGTTTCATAGAGTCTCTCGGTCCACCCCTGCAAGGACTGTGAATCTGCCTTCAGAGCGGTTTCATGGTTTTATGATTTTTGTTATTGGTATTCCGCATCATAACATCATGTAGTGTACTGGGAGTTAGAGTAAATGCTCCAGTTCCATGGACTGTCGATATTTCCAGGTATCTGCTTCTCAAAAGAGAACAACTACAAATCCCAGAAGACTTCACTGTTCCATTTCCATTTTCTGTTCAAAGGGAAAGATTAAACTGCTCAGGAGTCACAAGACTCCCCTGTTTTTACTGCTCGTCTCTGTGGTGTGTGCTCCCTAACCATCTCACCTTCAGCATTAGAGTCTTTGGTTTTGGACAATCTCTCTCATTTTATTTGACTCATTAGCCTCAATTCCAATTATATTGTATTATATTGTGTTATCTCACATTCTGCTATCATATTTAGTAAATTATTTTTCTCCTTTAGCTCGTTGCCACTGTTTTGTTTTTAGGCCCATCTCCCTACCTTTTCCCTACCCCCGCTTCCCTCTCTCCTAGGGCATGGGCCCATTAGTCGCGGAACCAGGCCAAACCGGCCCAAAACCTTTGACAAGCAGCCTTCAGGATACCGTTATATCTTTCTATTAGGCTTGCTCCTGTTGGATTGTACAGCAGTTGAAACTTCCATTTGATGTTGTTGTCTTCGGCCCACTTCTGCACAGTTGCACCCATGAAATGCATACCTTGGTCACTCTTGATGACCTGAGGAGTCCCATGTTATGCCATCAGCCTAGTTAGTGCCTTTAATAATATAGGCTTGGTTTGCCTTTGGTACAGGATAGACTTGCATCAATCCACTCGCTGTATCAATGCATGTTAGGGCATATCTGGCCTCCTCAGATTAAGAAAGTGTACCTATATAATCATTCTGTCACTGTTGTAATGGGTTGTGTCCTCTAGCGAGATGGGCTTTTGTTTCCAGCAGAGGTCGTCTCACTTGCGAGCAAGTATCACATTATGGACATGCTTGTACATATCTGGGAACTGTACGGGCAGCTCCTATGCTTTGCTGCTGCCCACATGGTCTTCTGTCTTGCATGTCATGGTCTCCAATATAGCCAGTGGGCAGTGTCTTCTGCTGATGTGTTTTTCAGCCATCTAACTCAAGCCAGCACATCAGCTTCATCACTGCCCAGCAACTGCAAGGGTTAACATCCAGAGATGTGATGTGCTTTTACAGTCCTAGCAAGGCTTTGTGTAAAGGGGTAGTATTTTCCCCAGTTGAACCATCCAATTATGTTCTCCAGGAATGCTATTTTTAGTACTCTCCTTTTCAGGAGGATTAGAATGAAATACCTTTAGGAGGTTGAGTCCTGCTGCAGTCACCAATAACATGGTAAAAGAAGACAACAACAGTGCCTTCTAATGGGATACAAGCACTATGGAATGATAACAGGTTTAAAAAAAAAAAAAAGCTCACTCCTTCTGACAACCAGTGGTTGCTCAAGAAAAATAATATCACTATACAGAGAAAAGTTTGCATGGCTGCTAAGCCTTAAATGAAGGTGAGGAAGAATGGATCCAGGCTCCACCCCTTCTGGTCACTCAGGTGCATTAGTTGTATATGTGCTCCCTGGGTTAGCCATGCCTTCTCACCTGGTGCTCAACCATTGGTTCAGGCTGTAACCTGGTAATTCTGCTGAAAAGGAGGATCTGAGGAACTACAGGCCATTCAGCCTCATGTCTGTGCCTGAGAAGATCATGGAAAACATCTTCCTGGAAGATATGTTAAGGCACATGAGGGATGAGGGGGTGATCAAAGACAGCTACCATGGCTTCACCAAGGAGAGATCGTGCCTGACCAATCTGTTGGCCTTCTGTGATGGAGTGACAGTACGGTCCTCCACCAGATTGTTATCTCTAAATTTGAGAGAGATGGATTTAAAGGGTGAGCTATTAGGTGGATAAGGAATTGTTTGGAAGGCCACGGGCAGAGGATTGTGCTCAATGCCTTTATAGACACAAATAGATCTAGATAACTCCGTGACATGGGGCCTGTCCTCTTTAATAACTTTATTGATGACCTGGACAATTACCCTGGACAATTGACCTATAATTACCCTTCTTTCTTTCTTATCAGAGGCAGTCTTGAGGCATGGTGTCAACTACCTCTTCCTATTTCACTTCATAGATGGACCTTCCACCCCATCCTCACCTACCTCTCCCTCTAGATCCAGAGCCTGAAACCTATTATGGAGGGGTATCTGGGGAAGCGAAGCAGGTAGGGAGGGTGGTTGCCCGCAGTGCCAAACTGGGACTCGCCTCCAACCATCCTCAAATTTTTGGTCCCCTACCTCAGCCCAACAGCAACAGGGCAGGGGCTCCACCACACTCTGGGGGGCATTTCCCCAGCACCCTTCCCTCTGGCATGCCAGGGAGTTATTCCACCAATCAGTCTCCTGCTCTCATGCCCTGATCATCTTTGTGGTCCTCCTCTGGACCCGGTCCAACAGCTCAATGACCTTCTTGTGTTGGAGGCCCCAGAACTGGATGCAGTACTCGAAGTGGGGTTTCATGAGAGCGGAGTAGAGAGGCAGAATTACCTACCTTGACCTGATGG